>NW_028283575.1:1725000-1935323 GCF_059441095.1 Idiotropiscis lumnitzeri | reverse complement strand
GTTTAACCGAATGGAAGCTCCGGGGGAGGAGGGCGGGCGTGTGTCACAGTTAAGCCAAATTGGAGCACCTCTTCTGCCCGGGCACGAGCGGAGCGCGAGGCTGTCAGTTATGAATGAATAAATGAATAAATAAATAAAGAATGCCACCTTTCATTTCACAGGGCACACCGGACGGCGTACCAGCAGGTAAAAGTCGGAGTAATTAAATAAATACAAAAAGAATGGCTGGGGAATAAAAAAATAATACGTTTTAATAATAATTAGTTTTTTTTGTTATAACATGAATTTCACTCTCTCTCTTCCCGTATATATATATATATATATATATATATATATATATATATATTTATTATATATATTGTATATTTTTTTTAAGCATTTTTGAAGGTGCGCCGCTACTTCGCGGATTTTCAGTTTTCGCGGGTGGTCTCGGTCCCCATTAACCGCGATAACCGAGGGTTCACTGTACTCCATAAAATTTACAAAAAGCGAGGTGAAACACTCAACCAGAGCTGCTTTTTTTAAAACATTTCTCGAGGGCCATGGCGAGCCATTTCAAAAAAGCTGCACAACTAACGTATAAAATATTGATAAATTTGCTCGGCCTGATGTGTGTGTAAAGTTTCACGAGTTGTCGTTCATATTTAGAACCTCATAATCAGCGTTGTTTTATTGCCGAACAGTGCAATGCCACTCCCACAACTTTTCACGAAAAAGGACTAATTTCGTATTGTGACATCCTCATGGCCGAAACAGTCATCCGAGCATATATGAGGGCGACCTTGTTGAGTTGCACGGAGAAAAACATCCAAGAAAATAACTTGTATTAGCTTTTACCAGTTGGTGGCGCTACTACTACGATGTAAAATAAGTTGGTAGATGTCTTCAGGGCTGAAGTATCCTCAAATGTGTACAACTTCGAGAAGATAGGATCATCTGAGTCATGTTGCCGGAGCTTTTGTTGCCACAGAGTACAATCGGACTTTTCAGCACCTTAATAGCCACGCCTTTTGCCAAAACGTCACAAAATTCGGCAGAGAGTAAGATCATTGTCTTGAGTCTTTTCTGACTAATTTTCAGTCGGATTCGTCAAAAGGGCACCGTGCAGTACGTGAAAATTAAAATAAAAAAAAATTTTTGATTCCACTTGGCGGCACTGTGTGTATAACAAAATAATAACATTAAGATGTCTTCAGGTCGGGACGTTTTATTTACAGGTGAAGGTTTGGATTTTTAGGAGCATGTGCAGGGGAGTTATTAAGCATTCATTTATTTGTATTAGGTTCATTTTGTCTTCTTATTATTGATATTTGACTGATTCATTAAAAGCAGACAATTATGTTTTAGGTTAATTTTTTACCTGACATGTTTCGGCGAGTCTTTCGCCTTCTTCAGAGTGTCGCATGATGGTGTCTTGAGACCCGTCTTTATCAGCTGATGTTCCATGAGGGTGTGACTTACCTGTCAAAAAAATGAAAAAATCAGAGCAGTAAAAGAACAAGCACAACATGAACATTACAAATCAGCAATCACTGACCACTGCAAAAGGGAAAACCACATCATGGACCGGGAGAAGGGCAGGGTCATCCGCACAGAAGAGAACAAACAACAGCGCTGGATCAGAGAGGCCATTGAGATCTGCAAGCGAGGCATAAAAACCATGAACAGAGACAAGGGAGCCTTCATCCTCTCTACCACCTGGACCAGCATCTTGGCGGAGTGAACGGACAGCGGGGGGCGTGACTTGCCTTCATTCTTGTGACAGGTAAGTCACGCCCTCATGGAACATCAGCTGATAAAGACGGGTCACAAGACAGCATCATGTGACACTCTGAAGAAGGCGAAAGACTTTTGTATTGTGACATGCTCAAGGCCTAAACACTCATCCGAGCAAATATAAGGTAGATTTTGTTCACCTGCCCGGAGAAAAACATCAACGAAAATAATTTGTATTTGTTTTAACCAGTTGGTGGCGCTACCACTGCGATCAAAAATAAGTTGGCAGCCGTCTTCAGGGCCTGAATATCCTCAAATGTGAAAGATTTCCAGAAGATGGATCATCTGAATCATTTTGCAGGAACTTTTGTTGCCACGGAGAATAATCAGACTCTGCGGCACCGTAATAGCCACGCCCTTTGAAGGAAAGTCATAAAAATAGGGATAGAGTAAGATCAATGTCTTGAGTCTTTTCTAGCCAATTTTCAATCGGATTCGTTAAAAGGGTACCATGCAGTACGTCAAAATGTAAAAAATGATATTGATTGGCGCAAGGTGTATAACTGAATATAAACATGTCGATGTCTTCAGGTACAGACTCTTTATGTACATGTGAAGTTTTGGATTTTTAGCAGCATGTGAAGGAGAGTTATTAAGCATTTTGTCCATTGCGGCGAAGGAAATCTTAAGTGAAAACTTTGAAGCCCCGCCCCCGTCATATAGTATTTCGGAAACAAAAAGTTTTAGCCCCAGTGTTTGTCCCAGGTCTTCAGATGCTACAGACAGAATTTTAAGGCAATCAGATGAAGCCTTTAGGATCAGGGTGCAAAAGAATGACCCCTGTAAACATGCAAAAAAGGGCAAAAGTCGGACTTTCAAAAATTCATAACTCACTTCCTGTTCATATTAGACGTTAAAATATCAAATTTTTCGCCATGCCCGATGAGACTGCCAAGTTTGGTGAGTTTTTGTGCATGTTTCGGGGGTCAAAAATGCGATCGAACAATCGGAAAAATAATAATAATAATAATTTCTACAAAAACAATAGGGACTTCGCAGCGGTCGCTGCTCAGGCCCTAATAATAATAATAATAATAATAATAAAAGTAATAATGTTTTCTACAAAAACAATAGGGACCTCGCCGCGGTCGCTGCTCGGGCCCCAATAATAATTTCTACACAAAGTCCATTGTGGTGACCCGCCCCCTTTTAAGTAAATTCAAAATGGCCGACTTCCTGTAAAACCTAGCTCATTGCTCCAAGAGACTTTTTTGTAGGTCTTGGTCTTATACATACAGTGAACCCTCGCTACTTCGCGGTTCACCTTTCGCGGGTTCAGTGCTTCGCGGGTCTAAAAAATATTCGGGGGCATTGTAGTTTCGCAGAGCGGCACGACGGGGCGCTGGAGCGGTTAGACGGCCGGCGTGCGCCGAAGAAGAGCGTGGGCGAAGAGGAGAGTGGACGAAGAAGAGCACGTTCCCCCGGACACGATCGGTGGCGACGTTTCGCGCGGTTCGGACCGTACCAGAGCTCCGGCCGGCGTGCGTGGCAGTTAAGCCGTAGAGGAGCACCTTCCCCGGGCACGGGCGGTTCCAAGCGGCCCCTAAGTTTAACCGAATGGAAGCTCCGGAGGAGGAGGGCATGCTCGCGTCACAGTAAGCCGAAGAGGAGCACCTTCCCCGGGCACGGGCGGTGCCAAGCGGCCCCTAAGTTTAACCGAATGGAAGCTCCGGGGGAGGAGGGCGGGCGTGTGTCACAGTTAAGCCAAATTGGAGCACCTCTTCTGCCCGGGCACGAGCGGAGCGCGAGGCTGTCAGTTATGAATGAATAAATGAATAAATAAATAAAGAATGCCACCTTTCATTTCACAGGGCACACCGGACGGCGTACCAGCAGGTAAAAGTCGGAGTAATTAAATAAATACTAAAAGAATGGCTGGGGAATAAAAAAATAATACGTTTTAATAATAATTTGTTTTTTTTGTTATAACATGAATTTCACTCTCTCTCTCCCCGTATATATATATATATATATATATATATATATATATATATATATATATATTTATTATATATATTGTATATTTTTTTTAAGCATTTTTGAAGGTGCGCCGCTACTTCGCGGATTTTCAGTTTTCGCGGGTGGTCTCGGTCCCCATTAACCGCGATAACCGAGGGTTCACTGTACTCCATAAAATTTACAAAAAGCGAGGTGAAACACTCAACCAGAGCTGCTTTTTTTAACATTTCTCGAGGGCCATGGCGAGCCATTTCAAAAAAGCTGCACAACTAACGTATAAAATATTGATAAATTTGCTCGGCCTGATGTGTGTGTAAAGTTTTACGAGTTGTCGTTCATATTTAGAACCTCATAATCAGCTTTGTTTTATTGCCGAACAGTGTAATGCCACTCCCACAACTTTTCACGAAAAAGGACGAATTTCGTATTGTGACATCCTCATGGCCGAAACAGTCATCCGAGCATATATGAGGGCGACCTTGTTGAGTTGCACGGAGAAAAACATCCAAGAAAATAACTTGTATTAGCTTTTACCAGTTGGTGGCGCTACTACTACGATGTAAAATAAGTTGGTAGATGTCTTCAGGGCTGAAGTATCCTCAAATGTGTACAACTTCGAGAAGATAGGATCATCTGAGTCATGTTGCCGGAGCTTTTGTTGCCACAGAGTACAATCGGACTTTTCAGCACCTTAATAGCCACGCCTTTTGCCAAAACGTCAAGAAATTCGGCAGAGAGTAAGATCATTGTCTTGAGTCTTTTCTGACTAATTTTCAGTCGGATTCGTCAAAAGGGCACCGTGCAGTACGTGAAAATTAAAATAAAAACAAATTTTTGATTCCACTTGGCGGCACTGTGTGTATAACAAAATAATAACATTACGATGTCTTCAGGTCGGGACGTTTTATTTACAGGTGAAGGTTTGGATTTTTAGGAGCATGTGCAGGGGAGTTATTAAGCATTCATTTATTTGTATTAGGTTCATTTTGTCTTCTTATTATTGATATTTGACTGATTCATTAAAAGCAGACAATTATGTTTTAGGTTAATTTTTTACCTGACATGTTTCGGCGAGTCTTTCGCCTTCTTCAGAGTGTCGCATGATGGTGTCTTGAGCTGATGTTCCATGAGGGTGTGACTTACCTGTCAAAAAAATGAAAAAAATCAGAGCAGTAAAAGAACAAGCACAACATGAACATTACAAATCAGCAATCACTGACCACTGCAAAAGGGAAAACCACATCATGGACCGGGAGAAGGGCAGGGTCATCCGCACAGAAGAGAACAAACAACAGCGCTGGATCAGAGAGGCCATTGAGATCTGCAAGCGAGGCATAAAAACCATGAACAGAGACAAGGGAGCCTTCATCCTCTCTACCACCTGGACCAGCATCTTGGCGGAGTGAACGGACAGCGGGGGGCGTGACTTGCCTTCATTCTTGTGACAGGTAAGTCACGCCCTCATGGAACATCAGCTGATAAAGACGGGTCACAAGACAGCATCATGTGACACTCTGAAGAAGGCGAAAGACTTTCGTATTGTGACATGCTCAAGGCCTAAACACTCATCCGAGCAAATATAAGGTAGATTTTGTTCACCTGCCCGGAGAAAAACATCAACGAAAATAATTTGTATTTGTTTTAACCAGTTGGTGGCGCTACCACTGCGATCAAAAATAAGTTGGCAGCCGTCTTCAGGGCCTGAATATCCTCAAATGTGAAAAATTTCGAGAAGATGGATCATCTGAATCATTTTGCAGGAACTTTTGTTGCCACGGAGAATAATCAGACTCTGCGGCACCGTAATAGCCACGCCCTTCGAAGGAAAGTCACAAAAATAGGGATAGAGTAAGATCAATGTCTTGAGTCTTTTGTAGCCAATTTTCAATCAGATTCGTTAAAAGGGCACCGTGCAGTACGTCAAAATGTAAAAAATGATATTGATTGGCGCAAGGTGTATAACTGAATATAAACATATAGATGTCTTCAGGTACAGACTTTTTATGTACATGTGAAGTTTTGGATTTTTAGCAGCATGTGCAGGAGAGTTATTAAGCATTTTGTCCATTGCGGCGAAGGAAATCTTAAGTGAAAACTTTGAAGCCCCGCCCCCGTCATATAGTATTTCGGAAACAAAAAATTTTAGCCCCAGTGTTTGTCCCAGGTCTTCAGATGCTACAGACAGAATTTTAAGGCAATCAGATGAAGCCTTTAGGATCAGGGTGCAAAAGAATGACCCCTGTAAACATGCAAAAAAGGGCAAAAGTCGGACTTTCAAAAATTCATAACTCACTTCCTGTTCATATTAGACGTTAAAATATCAAATTTTTCGCCATGCCCGATGAGACTGCCAAGTTTGGTGAGTTTTTGTGCATGTTTCGGGGTCAAAAATGCGATCGAACAATCGGAAAAATAATAATAATAATAATTTCTACAAAAACAATAGGGACTTCGCAGCGGTCGCTGCTCAGGCCCTAATAATAATAATAATAATATTAATAATAATAAAAGTAATAATATTTTCTACAAAAACAATAGGGACCTCGCAGCCGTCGCAGCTCGGGCCCTAATAACAATTTCTAGAAAAACAATAGGGACCTCGCAGCGGTCACTGCTCGGGCCCTAATAATAATAATAATAAAAATAATAATAATTTCCACAAAAACAATGGGGACCTCGTAGCGGTCGCTGCTCAGGCCCTAATAATAATTTCTACAAAAACAATAGGGACCTCGCCGCCGTCGCTGCTCGGGCCCCAATAATAATTTCTACACAAAGTCCATTGTGGTGACCCGCCCCCTTTTAAGTAAATTCAAAATGGCCGACTTCCTGTAAAACCTAGCTCATTGCTCCAAGAGACTTTTTTGTAGGTCTTGGTCTTATACATACAGTGAACCCTCGCTACTTCGCGGTTCACCTTTCGCGGGTTCAGTGCTTCGCGGGTCTAAAAAATATTCGGGGGCATTGTAGTTTCGCCGAGCGGCACGACGGGGCGCTGGAGCGGTTAGACGGCCGGCGTGCGCCGAAGAAGAGCGTGGGCGAAGAGGAGAGTGGACGAAGAAGAGCACGTTCTCCCGGACACGATCGGTGGCGACGTTTCGCGCGGTTCGGACCGTACCAGAGCTCCGGCCGGCGTGCGTGGCAGTTAAGCCGTAGAGGAGCACCTTCCCCGGGCACGGGCGGTGCCAAGCGGCCCCTAAGTTTAACCGAATGGAAGCTCCGGAGGAGGAGGGCATGCTCGCGTCACAGTAAGCCGAAGAGGAGCACCTTCCCCGGGCACGGGCGGTTCCAAGCGGCCCCTAAGGTTAACCGAATGGAAGCTCCGGAGGAGGAGGGCATGCTCGCGTCACAGTAAGCCGAAGAGGAGCACCTTCCCCGGGCACGGGCGGTTCCAAGCGGCCCCTAAGTTTAACTGAATGGAAGCTCCGGAGGAGGAGGGCATGCTCGCGTCACAGTAAGCCGAAGAGGAGCACCTTCCCCGGGCACGGGCGGTGCCAAGCGGCCCCTAAGTTTAACCGAATGGAAGTTCCGGGGGAGGAGGGCGGGCGTGTGTCACAGTTAAGCCGAATTGGAGCACCTCTTCCGCCCGGGCACGAGCGGAGCGCGAGGCTGTCAGTTATGAATGAATAAATGAATAAATAAATAAAGAATGCCACCTTTCATTTAACAGGGCACACCGGACGGCGTACCAGCAGGTAAAAGTCGGAGTAATTAAATAAATACTAAAAGAATGGCTGGGGAATAAAAAAATAATACGTTTTAATAATAATTTGGTTTTTTTGTTGGAAAATGAATTTCACTCTCTCTCTCCCCGTATATATATATATATATATATATATATATATATATATATATATATATATATATATATATTATATATATTGTATATTTTTTTTAAGCATTTTTGAAGGTGCGCCGCTACTTCGCGGATTTTCAGTTTTCGCGGGTGGTCTCGGTCCCCATTAACCGCGATAACCGAGGGTTCACTGTACTCCATAAAATTTACAAAAAGCGAGGTGAAACACTCAACCAGAGCTGCTTTTTTTTAACATTTCTCGAGGGCCATGGCGAGCCATTTCAAAAAAGCTGCACAACTAACTTATAAAATATTGATAAATTTGCTCGGCCTGATGTGTGTGTAAAGTTTTACGAGTTGTCGTTCATATTTAGAACCTCATAATCAGCTTTGTTTTATTGCCGAACAGTGCAATGCCACTCCCACAACTTTTCACGAAAAATCACGAATTTCGTATTGTGACATCCTCATGGCCGAAACAGTCATCCGAGCATATATGAGGGCGACCTTGTTGAGTTGCACGGAGAAAAACATCCAAGAAAATAACTTGTATTAGCTTTTACCAGTTGGTGGCGCTACTACTACGATGTAAAATAAGTTGGTAGATGTCTTCAGGGCTGAAGTATCCTCAAATGTGTACAACTTCGAGAAGATAGGATCATCTGAGTCATGTTGCCGGAGCTTTTGTTGCCACAAAGTACAATCGGACTTTTCAGCACCTTAATAGCCACGCCTTTTGCCAAAACGTCACAAAATTCGGCAGAGAGTAAGATCATTGTCTTGAGTCTTTTCTGACAAATTTTCAGTCGGATTCGTCAAAAGGGCACCGTGCAGTACGTGAAAATTAAAATAAAAACAAATTTTTGATTCCACTTGGCGGCACTGTGTGTATAACAAAATAATAACATTAAGATGTCTTCAGGTCGGGACGTTTTATTTACAGGTGAAGGTTTGGATTTTTAGGAGCATGTGCAGGGGAGTTATTAAGCATTCATTTATTTGTATTAGGTTCATTTTGTCTTCTTATTATTGATATTTGACTGATTCATTAAAAGCAGACAATTATGTTTTAGGTTAATTTTTTACCTGACATGTTTCGGCGAGTCTTTCGCCTTCTTCAGAGTGTCGCATGATGGTGTCTTGAGCTGATGTTCCATGAGGGTGTGACTTACCTGTCAAAAAAATGAAAAAAATCAGAGCAGTAAAAGAACAAGCACAACATGAACATTACAAATCAGCAATCACTGACCACTGCAAAAGGGAAAACCACATCATGGACCGGGAGAAGGGCAGGGTCATCCGCACAGAAGAGAACAAACAACAGCGCTGGATCAGAGAGGCCATTGAGATCTGCAAGCGAGGCATAAAAACCATGAACAGAGACAAGGGAGCCTTCATCCTCTCTACCACCTGGACCAGCATCTTGGCGGAGTGAACGGACAGCGGGGGGCGTGACTTGCCTTCATTCTTGTGACAGGTAAGTCACGCCCTCATGGAACATCAGCTGATAAAGACGGGTCACAAGACAGCATCATGTGACACTCTGAAGAAGGCGAAAGACTTTCGTATTGTGACATGCTCAAGGCCTAAACACTCATCCGAGCAAATATAAGGTAGATTTTGTTCACCTGCCCGGAGAAAAACATCAACGAAAATAATTTGTATTTGTTTTAACCAGTTGGTGGCGCTACCACTGCGATCAAAAATAAGTTGGCAGCCGTCTTCAGGGCCTGAATATCCTCAAATGTGAAAAATTTCGAGAAGATGGATCATCTGAATCATTTTGCAGGAACTTTTGTTGCCACGGAGAATAATCAGACTCTGCGGCACCGTAATAGCCACGCCCTTCGAAGGAAAGTCACAAAAATAGGGATAGAGTAAGATCAATGTCTTGAGTCTTTTGTAGCCAATTTTCAATCAGATTCGTTAAAAGGGCACCGTGCAGTACGTCAAAATGTAAAAAATGATATTGATTGGCGCAAGGTGTATAACTGAATATAAACATATAGATGTCTTCAGGTACAGACTTTTTATGTACATGTGAAGTTTTGGATTTTTAGCAGCATGTGCAGGAGAGTTATTAAGCATTTTGTCCATTGCGGCGAAGGAAATCTTAAGTGAAAACTTTGAAGCCCCGCCCCCGTCATATAGTATTTCGGAAACAAAAAATTTTAGCCCCAGTGTTTGTCCCAGGTCTTCAGATGCTACAGACAGAATTTTAAGGCAATCAGATGAAGCCTTTAGGATCAGGGTGCAAAAGAATGACCCCTGTAAACATGCAAAAAAGGGCAAAAGTCGGACTTTCAAAAATTCATAACTCACTTCCTGTTCATATTAGACGTTAAAATATCAAATTTTTCGCCATGCCCGATGAGACTGCCAAGTTTGGTGAGTTTTTGTGCATGTTTCGGGGTCAAAAATGCGATCGAACAATCGGAAAAATAATAATAATAATAATTTCTACAAAAACAATAGGGACTTCGCAGCGGTCGCTGCTCAGGCCCTCATAATAATAATAATAATATTAATAATAATAAAAGTAATAATATTTTCTACAAAAACAATAGGGACCTCGCAGCCGTCGCAGCTCGGGCCCTAATAACAATTTCTAGAAAAACAATAGGGACCTCGCAGCGGTCACTGCTCGGGCCCTAATAATAATAATAATAAAAATAATAATAATTTCCACAAAAACAATGGGGACCTCGTAGCGGTCGCTGCTCAGGCCCTAATAATAATTTCTACAAAAACAATAGGGACCTCGCCGCCGTCGCTGCTCGGGCCCCAATGATAATTTCTACACAAAGTCCATTGTGGTGACCCGCCCCCTTTTAAGTAAATTCAAAATGGCCGACTTCCTGTAAAACCTAGCTCATTGCTCCAAGAGACTTTTTTGTAGGTCTTGGTCTTATACATACAGTGAACCCTCGCTACTTCGCGGTTCACCTTTCGCGGGTTCAGTGCTTCGCGGGTCTAAAAAATATTCGGGGGCATTGTAGTTTCGCCGAGCGGCACGACGGGGCGCTGGAGCGGTTAGACGGCCGGCGTGCGCCGAAGAAGAGCGTGGGCGAAGAGGAGAGTGGACGAAGAAGAGCACGTTCTCCCGGACACGATCGGTGGCGACGTTTCGCGCGGTTCGGACCGTACCAGAGCTCCGGCCGGCGTGCGTGGCAGTTAAGCCGTAGAGGAGCACCTTCCCCGGGCACGGGCGGTGCCAAGCGGCCCCTAAGTTTAACCGAATGGAAGCTCCGGAGGAGGAGGGCATGCTCGCGTCACAGTAAGCCGAAGAGGAGCACCTTCCCCGGGCACGGGCGGTTCCAAGCGGCCCCTAAGGTTAACCGAATGGAAGCTCCGGAGGAGGAGGGCATGCTCGCGTCACAGTAAGCCGAAGAGGAGCACCTTCCCCGGGCACGGGCGGTTCCAAGCGGCCCCTAAGTTTAACTGAATGGAAGCTCCGGAGGAGGAGGGCATGCTCGCGTCACAGTAAGCCGAAGAGGAGCACCTTCCCCGGGCACGGGCGGTGCCAAGCGGCCCCTAAGTTTAACCGAATGGAAGTTCCGGGGGAGGAGGGCGGGCGTGTGTCACAGTTAAGCCGAATTGGAGCACCTCTTCCGCCCGGGCACGAGCGGAGCGCGAGGCTGTCAGTTATGAATGAATAAATGAATAAATAAATAAAGAATGCCACCTTTCATTTCACAGGGCACACCGGACGGCGTACCAGCAGGTAAAAGTCGGAGTAATTAAATAAATACGAAAAGAATGGCTGGGGAATAAAAAAATAATACGTTTTAATAATAATTTGGTTTTTTTGTTGTAAAATGAATTTCACTCTCTCTCTCCCCGTATATATATATATATATATATATATATATATATATATATATATATATATTTATTATATATATTGTATATTTTTTTTAAGCATTTTTGAAGGTGCGCCGCTACTTCGCGGATTTTCAGTTTTCGCGGGTGGTCTCGGTCCCCATTAACCGCGATAACCGAGGGTTCACTGTACTCCATAAAATTTACAAAAAGCGAGGTGAAACACTCAACCAGAGCTGCTTTTTTTTAACATTTCTCGAGGGCCATGGCGAGCCATTTCAAAAAAGCTGCACAACTAACTTATAAAATATTGATAAATTTGCTCGGCCTGATGTGTGTGTAAAGTTTTACGAGTTGTCGTTCATATTTAGAACCTCATAATCAGCTTTGTTTTATTGCCGAACAGTGCAATGCCACTCCCACAACTTTTCACGAAAAATCACGAATTTCGTATTGTGACATCCTCATGGCCGAAACAGTCATCCGAGCATATATGAGGGCGACCTTGTTGAGTTGCACGGAGAAAAACATCCAAGAAAATAACTTGTATTAGCTTTTACCAGTTGGTGGCGCTACTACTACGATGTAAAATAAGTTGGTAGATGTCTTCAGGGCTGAAGTATCCTCAAATGTGTACAACTTCGAGAAGATAGGATCATCTGAGTCATGTTGCCGGAGCTTTTGTTGCCACAAAGTACAATCGGACTTTTCAGCACCTTAATAGCCACGCCTTTTGCCAAAACGTCACAAAATTCGGCAGAGAGTAAGATCATTGTCTTGAGTCTTTTCTGACAAATTTTCAGTCGGATTTGTCAAAAGGGCACCGTGCAGTACGTGAAAATTAAAATAAAAACAAATTTTTGATTCCACTTGGCGGCACTGTGTGTATAACAAAATAATAACATTAAGATGTCTTCAGGTCGGGACGTTTTATTTACAGGTGAAGGTTTGGATTTTTAGGAGCATGTGCAGGGGAGTTATTAAGCATTCATTTATTTGTATTAGGTTCATTTTGTCTTCTTATTATTGATATTTGACTGATTCATTAAAAGCAGACAATTATGTTTTAGGTTAATTTTTTACCTGACATGTTTCGGCGAGTCTTTCGCCTTCTTCAGAGTGTCGCATGATGGTGTCTTGAGACCCGTCTTTATCAGCTGATGTTCCATGAGGGTGTGACTTACCTGTCAAAAAAATGAAAAATCAGAGCAGTAAAAGAACAAGCACAACATGAACATTACAAATCAGCAATCACTGACCACTGCAAAAGGGAAAACCACATCATGGACCGGGAGAAGGGCAGGGTCATCCGCACAGAAGAGAACAAACAACAGCGCTGGATCAGAGAGGCCATTGAGATCTGCAAGCGAGGCATAAAAACCATGAACAGAGACAAGGGAGCCTTCATCCTCTCTACCACCTGGACCAGCATCTTGGCGGAGTGAACGGACAGCGGGGGGCGTGACTTGCCTTCATTCTTGTGACAGGTAAGTCACGCCCTCATGGAACATCAGCTGATAAAGACGGGTCACAAGACAGCATCATGTGACACTCTGAAGAAGGCGAAAGACTTTCGTATTGTGACATGCTCAAGGCCTAAACACTCATCCGAGCAAATATAAGGTAGATTTTGTTCACCTGCCCGGAGAAAAACATCAACGAAAATAATTTGTATTTGTTTTAACCAGTTGGTGGCGCTACCACTGCGATCAAAAATAAGTTGGCAGCCGTCTTCAGGGCCTGAATATCCTCAAATGTGAAAAATTTCGAGAAGATGGATCATCTGAATCATTTTGCAGGAACTTTTGTTGCCACGGAGAATAATCAGACTCTGCGGCACCGTAATAGCCACGCCCTTCGAAGGAAAGTCACAAAAATAGGGATAGAGTAAGATCAATGTCTTGAGTCTTTTCTAGCCAATTTTCAATCAGATTCGTTAAAAGGGCACCGTGCAGTACGTCAAAATGTAAAAAATGATATTGATTGGCGCAAGGTGTATAACTGAATATAAACATATAGATGTCTTCAGGTACAGACTTTTTATGTACATGTGAAGTTTTGGATTTTTAGCAGCATGTGCAGGAGAGTTATTAAGCATTTTGTCCATTGCGGCGAAGGAAATCTTAAGTGAAAACTTTGAAGCCCCGCCCCCGTCATATAGTATTTCGGAAACAAAAAATTTTAGCCCCAGTGTTTGTCCCAGGTCTTCAGATGCTACAGACAGAATTTTAAGGCAATCAGATGAAGCCTTTAGGATCAGGGTGCAAAAGAATGACCCCTGTAAACATGCAAAAAAGGGCAAAAGTCGGACTTTCAAAAATTCATAACTCACTTCCTGTTCATATTAGACGTTAAAATATCAAATTTTTCGCCATTCCCGATGAGACTGCCAAGTTTTGTGAGTTTTTGTGCATGTTTCGGGGGTCAAAAATGCGATCGAACAATCGGAAAAATAATAATAATAATAATTTCTACAAAAACAATAGGGACTTCGCAGCGGTCGCTGCTCAGGCCCTAATAATAATAATAATAATATTAATAATAATAAAAGTAATAATATTTTCTACAAAAACAATAGGGACCTCGCAGCCGTCGCAGCTCGGGCCCTAATAACAATTTCTAGAAAAACAATAGGGACCTCGCAGCGGTCACTGCTCGGGCCCTAATAATAATAATAATAAAAATAATAATAATTTCCACAAAAACAATGGGGACCTCGTAGCGGTCGCTGCTCAGGCCCTAATAATAATTTCTACAAAAACAATAGGGACCTCGCCGCCGTCACTGCTCGGGCCCCAATAATAATTTCTACACAAAGTCCATTGTGGTGACCCGCCCCCTTTTAAGTAAATTCAAAATGGCCGACTTCCTGTAAAACCTAGCTCATTGCTCCAAGAGACTTTTTTGTAGGTCTTGGTCTTATACATACAGTGAACCCTCGCTACTTCGCGGTTCACCTTTCGCGGGTTCAGTGCTTCGCGGGTCTAAAAAATATTCGGGGGCATTGTAGTTTCGCCGAGCGGCACGACGGGGCGCTGGAGCGGTTAGACGGCCGGCGTGCGCCGAAGAAGAGCGTGGGCGAAGAGGAGAGTGGACGAAGAAGAGCACGTTCTCCCGGACACGATCGGTGGCGACGTTTCGCGCGGTTCGGACCGTACCAGAGCTCCGGCCGGCGTGCGTGGCAGTTAAGCCGTAGAGGAGCACCTTCCCCGGGCACGGGCGGTGCCAAGCAGCCCCTAAGTTTAACCGAATGGAAGCTCCGGAGGAGGAGGGCATGCTCGCGTCACAGTAAGCCGAAGAGGAGCACCTTCCCCGGGCACGGGCGGTTCCAAGCGGCCCCTAAGTTTAACCGAATGGAAGCTCCGGAGGAGGAGGGCATGCTCGCGTCACAGTAAGCCAAAGAGGAGCACCTTCCCCGGGCACGGGCGGTTCCAAGCGGCCCCTAAGTTTAACTGAATGGAAGCTCCGGAGGAGCAGGGCATGCTCGCGTCACAGTAAGCCGAAGAGGAGCACCTTCCCCGGGCACGGGCGGTGCCAAGCGGACCCTAAGTTTAACCGAATGGAAGTTCCGGGGGAGGAGGGCGGGCGTGTGTCACAGTTAAGCCGAATTGGAGCACCTCTTCCGCCCGGGCACGAGCGGAGCGCGAGGCTGTCAGTTATGAATGAATAAATGAATAAATAAATAAAGAATGCCACCTTTCATTTCACAGGGCACACCGGACGGCGTACCAGCAGGTAAAAGTCGGAGTAATTAAATAAATACAAAAAGAATGGCTGGGGAATAAAAAAATAATACGTTTTAATAATAATTTGGTTTTTTTGTTATAAAATGAATTTCACTCTCTCTCTCCCCGTATATATATATATATATATATATATATATATATATATTTATTATATATATTGTATATTTTTTTTAAGCATTTTTGAAGGTGCGCCGCTACTTCGCGGATTTTCAGTTTTCGCGGGTGGTCTCGGTCCCCATTAACCGCGATAACCGAGGGTTCACTGTACTCCATAAAATTTACAAAAAGCGAGGTGAAACACTCAATCAGGGCTGCTTTTTTGAACATTTCTCGAGGGCCATGGCGAGCCATTTCAAAAAAGCTGCACAACTAACGTATAAAATATTGATAAATTTGCTCGGCCTGATGTGTGTGTAAAGTTTTACGAGATGTCGTTCATATTTAGAACCTCATAATCAGCTTTGTTTTATTGCCGAACAGTGCAATGCCACTCCCACAACTTTTCACGAAAAATCACGAATTTCGTATTGTGACATCCTCATGGCCGAAACAGTCATCCGAGCATATATGAGGGCGACCTTGTTGAGTTGCACGGAGAAAAACATCCAAGAAAATAACTTGTATTAGCTTTTACCAGTTGGTGGCGCTACTACTACGATGAAAAATAAGTCGGTAGATGTCTTCAGGGCTGAAGTATCCTCAAATGTGTACAACTTCGAGAAGATAGGATCATCTGAGTCATGTTGCCGGAGCTTTTGTTGCCACAGAGTACAATCGGACTTTTCAGCACCGTAATAGCCACGCCTTTTGCCAAAACTTCACAAAATTCGGCAGAGAGTAAGATCATTGTCTTGAGTCTTTTCTGACTAATTTTCAGTCGGATTCGTCAAAAGGGCACCGTGCAGTACGTGAAAATTAAAATAAAAACAAATTTTTGATTCCACTTGGCGGCGCTGTGTGTATAACAAAATAATAACATTAAGATGTCTTCAGGTCGGGACGTTTTATTTACAGGTGAAGGTTTGGATTTTTAGGAGCATGTGCAGGGGAGTTATTAAGCATTCATTTATTTGTATTAGGTTCATTTTGTCTTCTTATTATTGATATTTGACTGATTCATTAAAAGCAGACAATTATGTTTTAGGTTAATTTTTTACCTGACATGTTTCGGCGAGTCTTTTGCCTTCTTCAGAGTGTCGCATGATGGTGTCTTGAGACCCGTCTTTATCAGCTGATGTTCCATGAGGGTGTGACTTACCTGTCAAAAAAATGAAAAAATCAGAGCAGTAAAAGAACAAGCACAACATGAACATTACAAATCAGCAATCACTGACCACTGCAAAAGGGAAAACCACATCATGGACCGGGAGAAGGGCAGGGTCATCCGCACCGAAGAGAACAAACAACAGCGCTGGATCAGAGAGGCCATTGAGATCTGCAAGCGAGGCATAAAAACCATGAACAGAGACAAGGGAGCCTTCATCCTCTCTACCACCTGGAGCAGCATTTTGGCGGAGTGAACGGACAGCGGGGGGCGTGACTTGCCTTCATTCTTGTGACAGGTAAGTCACGCCCTCATGGAACATCAGCTGATAAAGACGGGCCACAAGACACCATCATGTGACACTCTGAAGAAGGCGAAAGACTTTCGTATTGTGACATCCTCAAGGCCTAAACACTCATCCGAGCAAATGTAAGGTAGATTTTGTTAACCTGCCCGGAGAAAAAAATCAACGAAAATAATTTGTATTTGTTTTAACCAGTTGGTGGCGCTACCACTGCGATCAAAAATAAGTTGGCAGCCGTCTTCAGGGCCTGAATATCCTCAAATGTGAAAAATTTCGAGAAGATGGATCATCTGAATCATTTTGCAGGAACTTTTGTTGCCACGGAGAATAATCAGACTCTGCGGCACCGTAATAGCCACGCCCTTCGAAGGAAAGTCACAAAAATAGGGATAGAGTAAGATCAATGTCTTGAGTCTTTTCTAGCCAATTTTCAATCAGATTCGTTAAAAGGGCACCGTGCAGTACGTCAAAATGTAAAAAATGATATTGATTGGCGCAAGGTGTATAACTGAATATAAACATATAGATGTCTTCAGGTACAGACTCTTTATGTACATGTGAAGTTTTGGATTTTTAGCAGCATGTGCAGGAGAGTTATTAAGCATTTTGTCCATTGCGGCGAAGGAAATCTTAAGTGAAAACTTTGATGCCCCGCCCCCGTCATATAGTATTTCGGAAACAAAAAATTTTAGCCCCAGTGTTTGTCCCAGGTCTTCAGATGCTACAGACAGAATTTTAAGGCAATCAGATGAAGCCTTTAGGATCAGGGTGCAAAAGAATGACCCCTGTAAACATGCAAAAAAGGGCAAAAGTCGGACTTTCAAAAATTCATAACTCACTTCTTGTTCATATTAGACGTTAAAATATCAAATTTTTCGCCATGCCCGATGAGACTGCCAAGTTTGGTGAGTTTTTGTGCATGTTTCGGGGGTCAAAAATGCGATCGAACAATCGGAAAAATAATAATAATAATAATTTCTACAAAAACAATAGGGACTTCACAGCGGTCGCTGCTCAGGCCCTAATAATAATAATAATAATAATAATAATAAAAGTAATAATATTTTCTTCAAAAACAATAGGGACCTCGCCGCGGTCGCTGCTCGGGCCCCAATAATAATTTCTACACAAAGTCCATTGTGGTGACCCGCCCCCTTTTAAGTAAATTCAAAATGGCCGACTTCCTGTAAAACCTAGCTCATTGCTCCAAGAGACTTTTTTGTAGGTCTTGGTCTTATACATACAGTGAACCCTCGCTACTTCGCGGTTCACCTTTCGCGGGTTCAGTGCTTCGCGGGTCTAAAAAATATTCGGGGGCATTGTAGTTTCGCAGAGCGGCACGACGGGGCGCTGGAGCGGTTAGACGGCCGGCGTGCGCCGAAGAAGAGCGTGGGCGAAGAGGAGAGTGGACGAAGAAGAGCACGTTCCCCCGGACACGATCGGTGGCGACGTTTCGCGCGGTTCGGACCGTACCAGAGCTCCGGCCAGCGTGCGTGGCAGTTAAGCCGTAGAGGAGCACCTTCCCCGGGCACGGGCGGTGCCAAGCGGCCCCTAAGTTTAACCGAATGGAAGCTCCGGAGGAGGAGGGCATGCTCGCGTCACAGTAAGCCGAAGAGGAGCACCTTCCCCGGGCACGGGCGGTTCCAAGCGGCCCCTAAGTTTAACCGAATGGAAGCTCCGGAGGAGGAGGGCATGCTCGCGTCACAGTAAGCCGAAGAGGAGCACCTTCCCCGGGCACGGGCGGTTCCAAGCGGCCCCTAAGTTTAACCGAATGGAAGCTCCGGAGGAGGAGGGCATGCTCGCGTCACAGTAAGCCGAAGAGGAGCACCTTCCCCGGGCACGGGCGGTGCCAAGCGGCCCCTAAGTTTAACCGAATGGAAGCTCCGGGGGAGGAGGACGGGCGTGTGTCACAGTTAAGCCAAATTGGAGCACCTCTTCTGCCCGGGCACGAGCGGAGCGCGAGGCTGTCAGTTATGAATGAATAAATGAATAAATAAATAAAGAATGCTACCTTTCATTTCACAGGGCACACCGGACGGCGTACCAGCAGGTAAAAGTCGGAGTAATTAAATAAATACAAAAAGAATGGCTGGGGAATAAAAAAATAATACGTTTTAATAATAATTTGGTTTTTTTGTTATAACATGAATTTCACTCTCTCTCTCCCCGTATATATATATATATATATATATATATATATATATATATATATTTATATATTTATTATATATATTGTATATTTTTTTTAAGCATTTTTGAAGGTGCGCCGCTACTTCGCGGATTTTCAGTTTTCGCGGGTGGTCTCGGTCCCCATTAACCGCGATAACCAAGGGTTCACTGTACTCCATAAAATTTACAAAAAGCGAGGTGAAACACTCAACCAGAGCTGCTTTTTTTTAACATTTCTCGAGGGCCATGGCGAGCCATTTCAAAAAAGCTGCACAACTAACTTATAAAATATTGATAAATTTGCTCGGCCTGATGTGTGTGTAAAGTTTTACGAGTTGTCGTTCATATTTAGAACCTCATAATCAGCTTTGTTTTATTGCCGAACAGTGCAATGCCACTCCCACAACTTTTCACGAAAAATCACGAATTTCGTATTGTGACATCCTCATGGCCGAAACAGTAATCCGAGCATATATGAGGGCGACCTTGTTGAGTTGCACGGAGAAAAACATCCAAGAAAATAACTTGTATTAGCTTTTACCAGTTGGTGGCGCTACTACTACGATGTAAAATAAGTTGGTAGATGTCTTCAGGGCTGAAGTATCCTCAAATGTGTACAACTTCGAGAAGATAGGATCATCTGAGTCATGTTGCCGGAGCTTTTGTTGCCACAGAGTACAATTGGACTTTTCAGCACCTTAATAGCCACGCCTTTTGCCAAAACGTCACAAAATTCGGCAGAGAGTAAGATCATTGTCTTGAGTCTTTTCTGACTAATTTTCAGTCGGATTCGTCAAAAGGGCACCGTGCAGTACGTGAAAATTAAAATAAAAACAAATTTTTGATTCCACTTGGCGGCACTGTGTGTATAACAAAATAATAACATTAAGATGTCTTCAGGTCGGGACGTTTTATTTACAGGTGAAGGTTTGGATTTTTAGGAGCATGTGCAGGGGAGTTATTAAGCATTCATTTATTTGTATTAGGTTCATTTTGTCTTCTTATTATTGATATTTGACTGATTCATTAAAAGCAGACAATTATGTTTTAGGTTAATTTTTTACCTGACATGTTTCGGCGAGTCTTTCGCCTTCTTCAGAGTGTCGCATGATGGTGTCTTGAGCTGATGTTCCATGAGGGTGTGACTTACCTGTCAAAAAAATGAAAAAATCAGAGCAGTAAAAGAACAAGCACAACATGAACATTACAAATCAGCAATCACTGACCACTGCAAAAGGGAAAACCACATCATGGACCGGGAGAAGGGCAGGGTCATCCGCACAGAAGAGAACAAACAACAGCGCTGGATCAGAGAGGCCATTGAGATCTGCAAGCGAGGCATAAAAACCATGAACAGAGACAAGGGAGCCTTCATCCTCTCTACCACCTGGACCAGCATCTTGGCGGAGTGAACGGACAGCGGGGGGCGTGACTTGCCTTCATTCTTGTGACAGGTAAGTCACGCCCTCATGGAACATCAGCTGATAAAGACGGGTCACAAGACACCATCATGTGACACTCTGAAGAAGGCGAAAGACTTTCGTATTGTGACATGCTCAAGGCCTAAACACTCATCCGAGCAAATATAAGGTAGATTTTGTTAACCTGCCCGGAGAAAAACATCAACGAAAATAATTTGTATTTGTTTTAACCAGTTGGTGGCGCTACCACTGCGATCAAAAATAAGTTGGCAGCCGTCTTCAGGGCCTGAATATCCTCAAATGTGAAAGATTTCCAGAAGATGGATCATCTGAATCATTTTGCAGGAACTTTTGTTGCCACGGAGAATAATCAGACTCTGCGGCACCGTAATAGCCACGCCCTTTGAAGGAAAGTCATAAAAATAGGGATAGAGTAAGATCAATGTCTTGAGTCTTTTCTAGCCAATTTTCAATCGGATTCGTTAAAAGGGCACCGTGCAGTACGTCAAAATGTAAAAATTTATATTGATTGGCGCAAGGTGTATAACTGAATATAAACATATAGATGTCTTCAGGTACCGACTCTTTATGTACATGTGAAGTTTTGGATTTTTAGCAGCACGTGCAGGAGAGTTATTAAGCATTTTGTCCATTGCGGCGAAGGAAATCTTAAGTGAAAACTTTGAAGCCCCGCCCCCGTCATATAGTATTTCGGAAACAAAAAATTTTAGCCCCAGTGTTTGTCCCAGGTCTTAAGATGCTCCAGACAGAACTTTAAGGCAATCAGATGAAGCCTTTAGGATCAGGGTGCAAAAGAATGACCCCTGTAAACATGCAAAAAAGGGCAAAAGTCGGACTTTCAAAAATTCATAACTCACTTCCTGTTCATATTAGACGTTAAAAAATATAAAATTTTTCGCCATGCCCGATGAGACTGCCAAGTTTGGTGAGTTTTTGTGCATGTTTCGGGGGTCAAAAATGCGATCGAACAATCGGAAAAATAATAATAATAATAATTTCTACAAAAACAATAGGGACTTCGCAGCGGTCGCTGCTCAGGCCCTAATAATAATAATAATAATAATAATAAAAGTAATAATAATTTCTACAAAAACAATAGGGACCTCGACGCGGTCGCTGCTCGGGCCCCAATAATAATTTCTACACAAAGTCCATTGTGGAGACCCGCCCCCTTTTAAGTAAATTCAAAATGGCCGACTTCCTGTAAAACCTAGCTCATTGCTCCAAGAGACTTTTTTGTAGGTCTTGGTCTTATACATACAGTGAACCCTAGCTACTTCGAGGTTCACCTTTCGCGGGTTCAGTGCTTCGCGGGTCTAAAAAATATTCGGGGGCATTGTAGTTTCGCCGAGCGGCACGACGGGGCGCTGGAGCGGTTAGACGGCCGGCGAGCGCCGAAGAAGAGCGTGGGCAAAGAGGAGAGTGGACGAAGAAGAGCACGTTCACCCGGACACGATCGGTGGCGACGTTTCGCGCGGTTCGGACCGTACCAGAGCACCGGCCGGCGTGCGTGGCAGTTAAGCCGTAGAGGAGCACCTTCCCCGGGCACGGGCGGTTCCAAGCGGCCCCTGAGTTTAACCGAATGGAAGCTCCGGAGGAGGAGGGCATGCTCGCGTCACAGTAAGCCGAAGAGGAGCACCTTCCCCGGGCACGGGCGGTTCCAAGCGGCCCCTAAGTTTAACCGAATGGAAGCTCCGGAGGAGGAGGGCATGCTCGCGTCACAGTAAGCCGAAGAGGAGCACCTTCCCCGGGCACGGGCGGTGCCAAGCGGCCCCTAAGTTTAACCGAATGGAAGCTCCGGGGGAGGAGGGCGGGCGTGTGTCACAGTTAAGCCGAATTGGAGCACCTCTTCTGCCCGGGCACGAGCGGAGCGCGAGGCTGTCAGTTATGAATGAATAAATGAATAAATAAATAAAGAATGCCACCTTTCATTTCACAGGGCACACCGGACGGCGTACCAGCAGGTAAAAGTCGGAGTAATTAAATAAATACAAAAAGAATGGTTGGGGAATAAAAAAATAATACGTTTTAATAATAATTTGTTTTTTTTGTTATAACATGAATTTCACTCTCTCTCTCTCTCTCTCCCCCCGTATATATATATATATATATATATATATATATATATATATATATATATATATATATATATATATATATATATATATATTTATTATATATATTGTATATTTTTTTTAAGCATTTTTGAAGGTGCGCCGCTACTTCGCGGATTTTCAGTTTTCGCGGGTGGTCTCGGTCCCCATTAACCGCGATAACCGAGGGTTCACTGTACTCCATAAAATTTACAAAAAGCGAGGTGAAACACTCAACCAGGGCTGCTTTTTTGAACATTTCTCGAGGGCCATGGTGAGCCATTTCAAAAAAGCTGCACAACTCACGTATAAAATATTGATAAATTTGCTCGGCCTGATGTGTGTGTAAAGTTTCACGAGTTGTTGTTCATATTTAGAACCTCATAATCAGCGTTGTTTTATTGCCGAACAGTGCAATGCCACTCCCACAACTTTTCATGAAAAAGGACAAATTTCGTATTATGACATCCTCATGGCCCGAAACAGTCATCCGAGCATATATGAGGGCGACCTTGTTGAGTTGCACGGAGAAAAACATCCAAGAAAATAACTTGTATTAGCTATTAGCAGTTGGTGGCGCTACTACTACGATGAAAAATAAGTTGGTAGATGACTTCAGGGCTTAAGTATCCTCAAATGTGTGCAACTTCGAGAAGATAGGATCATCTGAGTCATGTTGCTGGAGCTTTTGTTGCCACAGAGTACAATCGGACTTTTCAGCACCGTAATAGCCACGCCTTTTGCCAAAACGTCACAAAATTCGGCAGAGAGTAAGATCATTGTCTAGACTCTTTTCTGACTAATTTTCAGTCGGATTCGTCAAAAGGGCACCGTGCAGTACGTGAAAATTAAAATAAAAAAAATTTTTTGATTCCACTTGGCGGCACTGTGTGTATAACAAAATAATAACATTAAGATGTCTTCAGGTCGGGACGTTTTATTTACAGGTGAAGGTTTGGATTTTTAGGAGCATGTGCAGGGGAGTTATTAAGCATTCATTTATTTGTATTGGGTTCATTTTGTCTTCTTATTATTGATATTTGACTGATTCATTAAAAGCAGACAATTATGTTTTAGGATAATTTTTTACCTGACATGTTTTGGCGAGTCTTTCGCCTTCTTCAGAGTGTCGCATGATGGTGTCTTGAGCTGATGTTCCATGAGGGTGTGGCTTACCTGTCAAAAAAATGAAAAAAATCAGAGCAGTAAAAGAACAAGCACAACATGAACATTACAAATCAGCAATCACTGACCACTGCAAAAGGGAAAACCACATCATGGACCGGGAGAAGGGCAGGGTCATCCGCACAGAAGAGAACAAACAACAGCGCTGGATCAGAGAGGCCATTGAGATCTGCAAGCGAGGCATAAAAACCATGAACAGAGACAAGGGAGCCTTCATCCTCTCTACCACCTGGACCAGCATCTTGGCGGAGTGAACGGACAGCGGGGGGCGTGACTTGCCTTCATTCTTGTGACAGGTAAGTCACGCCCTCATGGAACATCAGCTGATAAAGACGGGTCACAAGACACCATCATGTGACACTCTGAAGAAGGCGAAAGACTTTTGTATTGTGACATGCTCAAGGCCTAAACACTCATCCGAGCAAATATAAGGTAGATTTTGTTAACCTGCCCGGAGAAAAACATCAACAAAAATAATTTGTATTTGTTTTAACCAGTTGGTGGCGCTACCACTGCGATCAAAAATAAGTTGGCAGCCGTCTTCAGGGCCTGAATATCCTCAAATGTGAAAAATTTCGAGAAGATGGATCATCTGAATCATTTTGCAGGAACTTTTGTTGCCACGGAGAATAATCAGACTCTGCGGCACCGTAATAGCCACGCCCTTCGAAGGAAAGTCACAAAAATAGGGATAGAGTAAGATCAATGTCTTGAGTCTTTTGTAGCCAATTTTCAATCAGATTCGTTAAAAGGGCACCGTGCAGTACGTCAAAATGTAAAAAATGATATTGATTGGCGCAAGGTGTATAACTGAATATAAACATATAGATGTCTTCAGGTACAGACTTTTTATGTACATGTGAAGTTTTGGATTTTTAGCAGCATGTGCAGGAGAGTTATTAAGCATTTTGTCCATTGCGGCGAAGGAAATCTTAAGTGAAAACTTTGAAGCCCCGCCCCCGTCATATAGTATTTCGGAAACAAAAAATTTTAGCCCCAGTGTTTGTCCCAGGTCTTCAGATGCTACAGACAGAATTTTAAGGCAATCAGATGAAGCCTTTAGGATCAGGGTGCAAAAGAATGACCCCTGTAAACATGCAAAAAAGGGCAAAAGTCGGACTTTCAAAAATTCATAACTCACTTCCTGTTCATATTAGACGTTAAAATATCAAATTTTTCGCCATGCCCGATGAGACTGCCAAGTTTGGTGAGTTTTTGTGCATGTTTCGGGGGTCAAAAATGCGATCGAACAATCGGAAAAATAATAATAATAATAATTTCTACAAAAACAATAGGGACTTCGCAGCGGTCGCTGCTCAGGCCCTAATAATAATAATAATAATAATATTATTAATAATAAAAGTAATAATATTTTCTACAAAAACAATAGGGACCTCGCAGCCGTCGCAGCTCGGGCCCTAATAACAATTTCTAGAAAAACAATAGGGACCTCGCAGCGGTCACTGCTCGGGCCCTAATAATAATAATAAAAATAATAATAATTTCCACAAAAACAATGGGGACCTCGTAGCGGTCGCTGCTCGGGCCCTAATAATAATTTCTTCAAAAACAATAGGGACCTCGCCGCCGTCGCTGCTCGGGCCCCAATAATAATTTCTACACAAAGTCCATTGTGGTGACCCGCCCCCTTTTAAGTAAATTAAAAATGGCCGACTTCCTGTAAAACCTAGCTCATTGCTCCAAGAGACTTTTTTGTAGGTCTTGGTCTTATACATACAGTGAACCCTCGCTACTTCGCGGTTCACCTTTCGCGGGTTCAGTGCTTCGCGGGTCTAAAAAATATTCGGGGGCATTGTAGTTTCGCCGAGCGGCACGACGGGGCGCTGGAGCAGTTAGACGGCCGGCGTGCGCCGAAGAAGAGCGTGGGCGAAGAGGAGAGTGGACGAAGAAGAGCACGTTCCCCCGGACACGATCGGTGGCGACGTTTCGCGCGGTTTGAACCGTACCAGAGCTCCGGCCGGCGTGCGTGGCAGTTAAGCCGTAGAGGAACACCTTCCCCGGGCACGGGCGGTGCCAAGCGGCCCCTAAGTTTAACCGAATGGAAGCTCCGGAGGAGGAGGGCATGCTCGCGTCACAGTAAGCCGAAGAGGAGCACCTTCCCCGGGCACGGGCGGTTCCAAGCGGCCCCTAAGGTTAACCGAATGGAAGCTCCGGAGGAGGAGGGCATGCTCGCGTCACAGTAAGCCGAAGAGGAGCACCTTCCACGGGCACGGGCGGTTCCAAGCGGCCCCTAAGTTTAACCGAATGGAAGCTCCGGAGGAGGAGGGGATGCTCGCGTCACAGTAAGCCGAAGAGGAGCACCTTCCCCGGGCACGGGCGGTTTCAAGCGGCCCCTAAGTTTAACTGAATGGAAGCTCCGGAGGAGGAGGGTATGCTCGCGTCACAGTAAGCCGAAGAGGAGCACCTTCCCCGGGCACGGGCGGTGCCAAGCGGCCCCTAAGTTTAACCGAATGGAAGTTCCGGGGGAGGAGGGCGGGCGTGTGTCACAGTTAAGCCGAATTGGAGCACCTCTTCCGCCCGGGCACGAGCGGAGCGCGAGGCTGTCAGTTATGAATGAATAAATGAATAAATAAATAAAGAATGCCACCTTTCATTTCACAGGGCACACCGGACGGCGTACCAGCAGGTAAAAGTCGGAGTAATTAAATAAATACAAAAAGAATGGCTGGGGAATTAAAAAATAATATGTTTTAATAATAATTTGTTTTTTTTTGTTGTAACATGAATTTCACTCTCTCTCTCCCCCCAGGATGGCCGAGTGGTCTAAGGCGCCGCGTTCCGGACCCAGTCTCCCCAGGAGGCCTGGGTTCGAATCTCGTGGCTGCCAGGATGGCCGAGTGGTCTAAGGCGCCGCGTTCAGGACCCAGTCTCCCCAGGAGGCCTGGGTTCGAATCTCGAATTTCCCCATTGTGGGACTAATAAAGGCATTATTATTATTATTATTATATATATATATATATATAAATTTGCTCGGCCTGATGTGTGTGTAAAGTTTCACGAGTTGTCGTTCATATTTACAACCTCATAATCAGCGTTGTTTTATTGCCGAACAGTGCAATGCCACTCCCACAACCTTTCACGAAAAAGGACGAATTTCGTATTGTGACATCCTCATGGCCGAAACAGTAATCCGAGCATATATGAGGGCGACCTTGTTGAGTTGCACGGAGAAAAACATCCAAGAAAATAACTTGTATTAGCTTTTACCAGTTGGTGGCGCTACTACTACGATGAAAAATAAGTTGGTAGAAGTCTTCAGGGCTGAAGTATCCTCAAATGTGTACAACTTCGAGAAGATAGGATCATCTGAGTCATGTTGCCGGAGCTTTTGTTGTCACAAAGTACAATCGGACTTTTCAGCACCGTAATAGCCACGCCTTTTGCCAAAACGTCACAAAATTCGGCAGAGAGTAAGATCATTGTCTTGAGTCTTTTCTGACTAATTTTCAGTCGGATTCGTCAGAAGGGCACCGTGCAGTACGTGAAAATTAAAATAAAAACAAATTTTTGATTCCACTTGGCGGCGCTGTGTGTAAAACAAAATAATAACATTAAGATGTCTTCAGGTCGGGACGTTTTATTTACAGGTGAAGGTTTGGATTTTTAGGAGCATGTGCAGGGGAGTTATTAAGCATTCATTTATTTGTATTAGGTTCATTTTGTCTTCTTATTATTGATATTTGACTGATTCATTAAAAGCAGACATTTATGTTTTAGGTTAATTTTTTACCTGACATGTTTCGGCGAGTCTTTCGCCTTCTTCAGAGTGTCGCATGATGGTGTCTTGAGACCAGTCTTTATCAGCTGATGTTCCATGAGGGTGTGACTTACCTGTCAAAAAAATTAAAAAATCAGAGCAGTAAAAGAACAAGCACAACATGAACATTACAAATCAGCAATCACTGACCACTGCAAAAGGGAAAACCACATCATGGACCGGGAGAAGGGCAGGGTCATCCGCACAGAAGAGAACAAACTACAGCGCTGGATCAGAGAGGCCATTGAGATCTGCAAGCGAGGCATAAAAACCATGAACAGAGACAAGGGAGCCTTCATCCTCTCTACCACCTGGAGCAGCGTCTTGGCGGAGTGAATGGACAGCGGGGGGCGTGACTTGCCTTCATTCTTGTGACAGGTAAGGCACGCCTTCATGGAACATCAGCTGATAAAGACAGGTCACAAGACACCATCACAGGGTTCGAAGTTAACTTTAAAAACTGCTTGCCCATAGGGCAAGTGCCACTAAAATTTGCCTTGCCCGAGTGGCCAAATTACTTGCCCAACTTGGGCAAGTGACAATTTTTTTTCTCTTGCCCTGAGTGACTTTTTGTATGACAAAGTGTCTAATTACAAATTGCATGAATTTTTTGTTCGGACAGTTCCCGCCTAGAAAGAATTAAAAATACGTTACAATCATAAGGGTTGCTTATAGAAAAATGTATCATGTATTAACACATTAATTAGGTGTCTGCTGACCCAGGATTATGTTATTGTTATGTTATGTTATATATGAAAGAGAATGTGGAATGACACTGAACGATGGAAGGTGGAAGGATGTGGAAAGATTGTGAATGACATTGAATGATTTGGAATGACACTGAAAGATTTTGAATAATACTGAATGACACTGAATGAAGTAAAACTTTCTGGGAACGGGCCAATTCAAGATAGCTGCCGCACTGTGGGGGAGGCTTTGGTACCAAATTTGGAAAGAGACCCAAACGGTTGGGTCCATTTTATATCAGTGTGGGGGTGAAACGTTGGTCTCGGCGGAGCTGTCTGAATATTGGAGAAGTTAGAAGACAAAGTAAAACAGAACAATTAAAATCACTCTTCAAATACATATTGTTTGGTGGGCAGAGCATGATTTACAGCTCACCATTTTATTGCATGCACCAAGCATGTTATACATTTTTCTGTCCATGGGATGGCGTAGTCAAGAAAAATGAAGCATCTCGAAGCCCATTCGTGTGTGAAGTATTTCCCTGCAGGGCTTGGCTGCTTTATGGGGCTTCATTTTGCCATCACTAGTTTTAGATAGTTTTAATTTTTGAAAGAGCATTTTTGTTTTAGTATTAAGGTAGGCCAGAAATGGAATGAAATGCAGAGATAGAAATGACACAGGAAAAATTTGGCTAGAAGGGCTATAATTTTCATTAAAGCAGAGAAGAAAATAGAAACTACAAAAAACATTGATGTGTACTTGTCCACTTTAAGGTAGAACTGGTTGAAGTGAAATGAGTCACAAGATTGGAAAAATAGGAAATAAAATAGAATTAACATGTTCATTTTTGTGATAAGAAATTTGTGATTAGGTGAAAAGGGGAAAAAAAAGAGAATTACAGGCTTTTCAAATAAAACAACCTAATTTAAATTGGCCAACTTGTAAAATGGAAAAGAAAATTCTAAATTATGCACAGAAAGCATGAACGTGTTGGGCAGAAGGAAGGAAAAAGAAAAGAAAGAAAGGAGGAAGCAGTAAGTCTTGTTACAAAACATTAACTTTTCAGGACGAGTTGTGGTAGCAATGGAGGATCACGTGACGTAAAAAGTCAAACATAAAAGTGTGTGTAGAAGGAGTTCTACATCAACATGCGTTTTACTCATTAGGCCGTGATACACTGACAAAATTGGACTTCAATAGAATTAATAAGCACGGGCGAATTCAAACAAACGTCAAAACTTTAAAGGGGCGCATTGTCAGTGATAAGAAAGAGAAAAGATATTGCCAGACCACTTTTCTGTAAAAACTTTCCTTGGGACGCCTCGGTGACCCCCATTAAATCCCTGACCCTTCATAGATAAAGTTGAGGCCCAGTGCCTCTCAGGGCTGTAATTTATGTGGCAGAGAAAGGTCCAACAAGCCTTGGTAATCTTTAAAACAGTATCGTCATGGCCATGGAATGGGTTGTGTATGTTGGAACTTGTGAAGATACACTACAAGATTGTATCGACAAAGCATCTTAACGCACTACCAAATTATTATAAGCCATTTGAGCAAAACAGTGACTGCAAAAAATGACTTCATTAGCCTGGGTTACTGCAGGAACCAGGGCAAAATGAATTCATTTGCATATTTAGTCACAACAATTTGGATTTCGTGGCAGAGAACCACTTAGAGTGTGATTAAGAGCTTTCACTGCTGCTTTAAGGAATCAAAAAATTACATTCTTTTCCCACCACATTCACATTGCACGCCGGCCTAATTGTCACAGGGACACATTATACTGATAAGTTGCGGTGCATTTCAGCCCAGCGTCATTTTTTCCCCGCATCATCTAGGAGGCGCCACACGACTGTGGAGCCGTCCAAATTATCACCAAACCGCGACTTGACCTTCCTCCCGACTGGAGGAACTCAGACTTGTAACACAGACCAGGTGGGCATTCCAGACTGATAAGAAGTAAAAGTGTTTGAGAACCAAGGTCGCAGCCTGAAATCAAACTGACTTTTATGCGATGGGAGTACTAACATTGTGATACCAACGGATAAGAGATTGTTAGGATAAGCAGGAAGAGCGTAGGCGGGTGTGAGCTAATTAAAATTTGGGGTTTCCCATCTTGTATGAGTTGTATGGTTACAATGTGGACTGACAATCAAGATAAATGTTCATGCGTTCTGTCGACATTGGGCTTTAAAAACCACAACAGGAAAAGAAAAGTTGTGCATAAAGCACGTCTAAAATAGTTATTTGTGAACGCAAAATTCACTTAACAGAAAATGACACAATTACAATTGGAAACTGCCTCGCCTTTATATCGACACAGCGCAGCTAAAAGGGAAAATGAACACACCCCCACACGCAGAAAATCAACTTGACAATTTGATCCCACGCCAGGGAAAAAGGTACCAGTAATTGAACGCACACATTGGGAGAACAAAGGTGCAAACATTGCTGAGGACAGGATCAGCAAATTGGCAGATGGCAAATCCTGGCTGCCTAATTCATTGATTGGAAAAGTAATAAGAGTGACACACGAGCATAACCATGTGTCAAGAGAGGGGTAGTATGATATGAAATTGTTCCCACATACAGACTTTTCAACAAAAAACTTTTTTTTAGACAGTGTTATTTGTTTGAGATGCAATATTGTTTGGTTGTAATTCATATGTTTTCAAAATGGATTAAGTTGTTTCCGACAACATATGTTGATGCTAAAACAGTTGGAAAAAGTGTTGTGTAATCAAATTGTCAGGTTCAATCACCTAAGCATTCACTGAACATAGGCTAAATGAATGGAAGGAAGACAAGAGTTGATCTTTTACTCGCGAGGAGAACGAACGGAGGTGTGCTCAGTTACATCTCCAAATTCGTTCTGGAGCACACTCCGCCGAGCCCTCTATTTTATTAGGGAAGTCCCTAACAATACAATGTATTTGCACTAAGGGATGAAGGGGGGAGCACCAGCAGGAACATGTAAACATCTCAGACACAAGAGGAAAGACAGACATCAATGGCAGTCATCCACTGATTGAAAAGGCAGATATGCCCTTTTAGTGCTCTGGTACTAAAGTCTCAGTCCTTTTGTTTCAGAGGTGTGTCTCAGCACACCTCCTTTGATGTTGCAGACGTTGATCCAGTCTTCAGGCATCCGCTTCTCTGTGAAGTCTTCTCATCCATATGGTCAAACATGGGTCACGCTGTGGAACAATTCTTTTGCAATACTAATAGAGTAAAATATGGGATAAAATACATCTTCAACCTAACACAAATTATCCTGACATTTGGAATTTCAAGAAGTGATTTGAAGTGAAAATTATGCATTTGTGAATGATGTTGTAACAAGTGGGACAGTTGTTGCAAAATTGACTCAAAGCGTCATTGTGCATACAGTCTGCAGGACTTGTGGAACGCACTAATGGGACTGTTAAGGGCAGACTTATCAAGACAATGAGGGAAAAAAAGGAGACAATGACCAGACTGTGTTTCAATCACAGCAATGAGGATAGTGCCAGCCGAAGTTAGGACACTATCCCCTATCGACTCTCAGGTTCATCAGAACCACCAGCGACTGGCACATCAGTCCCAGTCCACATGGGAAACATGTTTTGACCAAAAAAAAAAAAAAAAAAAGACGCAATTACTGGTCAGTGTGTTCTGATCCACAGAGAAATCACGTCCGTGTGGGAGACCAACTCTTCTTCAAGGTGCTGAAACGACTTCGTTGGGACAAGTGAATGCTGAGATGGCCCTCGCCAGATGATTGCAGTGACCCCGACGGCAGCAAAGGTCACGGGGCGTGGCAGCTGGATCCACCAGTTGCAGTACAAGCTTCTCCGGTTTCCAGCTAAAGGCCGAGCAACGCGAATCCCTCGAACAGGAGCCCACCTGAGTCACAATATCGGACCACACGCACATCGGAACCGCACAACCAGCCACAGATACGAATGTTGAAGCCACAGAACAAAAAGATTAGATATTGTTTGGAAATTAATGACGTACATAAAGAATTTTAGCCTTGATTGGAGAACATTACTGCATTTACATTTTTAATAAAATGAAACAATTATTGATGTTATGACCACTACGAAGAATTTGAAAGACAATATATCGGGATAATTATGGTTTTCATTTTTGTTATGTGTAGTCTGTTCATGTTGCATTATTCTTATGACAAAGATGATTATTAACTGCATGTTTGTTGCCCAAATGTACCATTACAACCTGATTGATGTTGAGAATGACGAATTCGAACTGGACAATGACAAACTCGAACTGGACACTGAAACCTAAATAACACATGGACCCTTTTGCCCCTGCCCCCACACATGCACACACATACACCACACACGAAGATCCGGGAGGTAAAGACGGCTGTCCCCTCCTACAACGAGGCAAGGGCCTCCATCAAGTCGCCGCAGAGACAAGCTCTGCGTGGAGACAAGCTCTGCGTGGAGACAGTTTTGTTATTTTTCACTAGGTATATTGAAGTTTTTTTATGTTTTATTCCCAAGTGACCAACATACCATGAGAATCTCGTTCCACGCCGGAAGGGAGGAGGGGAATTTTGTCCCTACTGAGGGTTTTCGCCCCTCCACGGATGACCACACTGTTGTATGATTTCATTATGATGATCTGTCTTAAAGCCGTAAGGACATGATTTAAACCCACAAACGGGGGAATGTGAGATGGGATGAGGATATGTAAATAGTTTGTGTATTTCTAATCATGTTTTTATACACTATTTGTATCAGTTATAATTGCGCACACACACACAGACACTCACATTATTGCTTTAGCACACACGCGCACAACTGGAACACACGCACACACTTTAGTTTCGAATTCCTGACTGACTACTGTGGTTGATTGCTTCCTGCCTGCCTGCTAGAATTTCAGACAGACCTCCATTGTCTGCTTAGGTTGCTGATAAAAGACCGAACGGGTGGTAGAGAGTGAGAGAGAGTGCGCGAGATTGAACTGGCAAGACGCCTGCTTCACCTCCTGACTTCCTCTCCCATTCGCGAATGGTCAAAAACAAAACTCTAACTGGTTTGGTCTGGATTTATGCCACCTTCAGTCTAAAAATGGCGTCAGGACGTTTTAAACCTGACAGTTGCCTTGAGATCTCCGAGCTCGAACTGCCCTATTCCCACCTTGATCACAAGCTCCCATGAACCACTTGGACAGGGTTGCCTGTGTCCTTCTCGTTGATGTCCTTTGTGGCTCCATTCCTTTTCAGTGCTCCTAAAACAAAAAAGACAAGAAGTCAACTTAGTAAAGCTATTTAATGATTGTGAAACCTTATGGGACATGCTGAAATGTCTTCACACCACAATCCCTTAAAAAAAAAAAATATATATATATATATATTACCGTATAGAACATCAGAAAAAGGCAGGTCTCGGCGCTTGTTCTTGCTACGATGTCCAAAGAGATTGTACTTCAGAGACAGAGGATTTGTCATGATGAACGCCATCATTGTTCTGACACTATCGTCCAATCCACCAATACCTGCAACCATTATAACATGGGTGTCACTCGATCCAGATAATCATCACACACTTAAAAATATTTTGGCAGTTAAACTGGGTATGATAAACGTCACAGGAAAGGAATTGTCGATTAAGTGAACAGCTTCGGTAACGCCATATACACTCAAAGGGCAAGAGCCCAACATTCTACCAAAATGATTATGATTAGGGAGGTAACGATTCACTCTAGCCCCGATTCGATTTTTGATTTTCAGTTCCCGATTTCGATTCGATATTTTAATTGTTTTAAGTTGCTGCCACGTTTGTCTCTGTGCGCTCGTGTGATGCTGCAGCGATCCACAAACAAAATATGTCTATACGTCTTGTGCATTTTGAATGGAACCAAAAAACAATACACGATGCCAAATTGTACTATTATTATGAAACTGCCTATGAGTAGTAAAAGAAATACTTGTAAAAATATTTCACATTTTTAGAGCCCCAATACATTCTTTTAAATATAGAAGGGACTGAAATCATGTGAAAATTGAGTCTTTTTCTCAGTTTCCGACTTGGGGTGAACACATTCGGCTTATCATAGTTGCAGTTGACCATCTTGAACTCTGAAGTCTTTCAACTCGGCCTTCCGAATCAGGGTTTTAGAGGTGGGGCTATTTAGTGATACAGTAGGATGGTTTGATCTCTGTAGCTCCAGAATCAGGAATGTACTGGGACTGGGGTTCCTACTTGGGTTTAGGGTACCTAATTTTATATTTCAAGAAATTAAATAATTATTTTAATTTTGAAGATAATACATTAAAATTTCATCATTTTCATACCTGCATTAGATCCTGCAGTAGACTCACAGACTCAACACGTTGGACGTACTCAAGGACCTTCTGCAGCGCCTCTCTTGGTTAGGAAGCTTTTTCTCTGTGACAATCCATGGGGAGGTGTAGATGGTACTTCGTCATCACAGGCTTCAGACTCGTCACTTGAGAAAACATCCCTGCAATGGATGCATAGACACTTGGGCATGAATGTCATTTAACAACAAAAGCTAGAACAAAAAGCTTTGCATTTAAAAGAATACATCTGTGATGGGGAAGCCAGGTTAAAGTGTTAATTTTATAATTATGTAATTAGCTGCAGGTTAGTCTAGTGAAGGTGTAATCACTTCTATTTTGGAGCATAGCTTTTGCTCTGTCCAATCATTGCCTCACCGGCTGAAACCCACATTCGGGTATTTTACAAACCAAAAACTTAAATACCTGTACAGCTCTCATTTTTAACTTATTTTCTCTAACCTTTACCCACAAAATTTGAATATTCAAAATAAAAGTACACAAAGAAGTCACAATTTTTCCACATTAGTTACTTACGTAGTTCCTCTCAAATGCAGCTCAACACTGCATTGAATTAGAGCTTGATAAGCCTAAACACAAAACATACAAAGCACATTGTGGCATGATTCTGAATGAGCCAATCTAGCATTTCAACATCTGTTCAACTGTTGGAACTATTATCTGACTCTATTAACCAACATTCATCCAACAATTATGCGCGCTCGTTTTGGACACTGCATTGAATTAGAGCTTGATAAACCCACACACAAAACATACAAAGCACATTGTGGCATGATTCTGAATGAGCCAATCTAGCATTTCAATATCTGTTCAACTTTCATCTTGAATTTCTATTATTTAAATAACAGGCAACATTCAACAGTTAATATGTTTTGCTTTACTTACCCAAATCAAACACATCACAAAAAAGCCTTAAATGAGCTAGTGGAGTAGATTGTATTAATTTGAGTGAAAGCTTAAGTCTTTTGGAGAATTTTGGAGAGAGATCGAGGGACACTGTGTTTAGCGTCGTAGGCCCAATGCTAACAATATGTAGCTCGTTGTAAAGGTCCTCATAAAAATAAATAAAACACACAACGCTTATCAGTATTATTAAAAGGGTGATTATAATGTACTTAAGTTTTCCCCAAAATAATTCGAGTACGTACGTTGTTGATATACCCTCTGTGTTCTCGTCACTTATCATTTTAGCATACTGTGTTTTAGCTAACGCACCAAGCAGTTTTCCAACACAGGCAACCTTGAAAAATTACAAAACACATTGTAAAGTAAGTCTAAAAAATGAGAGCCAGACATTTACCCAAGATTAATTAATTAATTCAATTATCGTTCGGGACTCACCGTGCTTTCAGCTCTTCTGCCGCACCTCAAAGACCGCGTAGCTTGCATTCGCTCCTTTTCTCACAGTTTGAATATGCTGCCTTCAAAAGAATCTGTAATTTTGACAACTCCGAATTGAATCTACAAAAATCAAGCAATAAGGTAGAAATAACTTCAAATATACTTTGAATAAAGATCTTTCACAGCATACAGAATTAATAAAATAACATTAATTAATAATGTTGATTTTGTTTATTTAAAAAAAAGTAACTGTGTTGACTGTTGGATGTGGCTGACAATGCTGGACCTGCCGTGTCAAATAGTTCATAGATGACAATCTTAGCTGTCTGGTATATTATAAAATGTTATCTTGTCCCTTAAGGGTTATTAAGTCACAGTTGGGGGTACATGTAAATTCACAAAATATAACGTCCAGCCTTGTTAAATTTAGCATAGATAAATACATGAATTTAATTTTAATAAATCAATCAAACCTCTGTACTGCTTCTTGTCCTCACAAGGGTCCCCGGGAGTGCTGGAGCCTATCCCAGCTGTCTTCGGGCAGTCGACAGGGTACACCCTGAACTGGTTGCCAGTCAATCGCAGGGCACACAGAGACAAGCAACCATCCGCTCTCACACTCAGACCTTGGACCAGTGACCAATCAACCTATCATGGATGTTTTTGGAAAGTGGGAGGAAACCGGCGAAAACCCTAGCAGGCACAGGGAGAACCTTGCACTTCTGTACTGTGATGCGGACTTGCTAACCAGTCCGCCACCGTGCCGCTTGTTCTAAAGAGTCCCAGAAAATAAAAACACCCGTCCATTAGTCAAAAGCGGAAAAAGTCCAACAACAACCCGACCATAATTTGCATTGTTCCATAAGTTAAATCAATGTCAAACCTAATAAAAGCTGACTTCTGGTCCTCAAAAATCCTACACTTATTTTAGTCCTTTCACAATCTCGCAGCATAGGCTCCATGGCCATGTCTCTATCGTTTTGGCATCCATTGAATAGTTCTACTGAGAATAGTCTTCGGGTGGTTACTATTAGCATAGCATGCATTAAATATCAAAAAGGCTCCAGAACAAATTTTCAAACCCATGCCCGCTTAGCTCATCTATAACCCATAACAGGACCCAGACATGGTTGACCAGCTCTAACCTATGCCCACTTATCCCACACATAACCCAAACAGGACCGATAAATGGTGACCACTTCTAACCCATGCCCACTTAGCCCACACATAACCCAAATAGGACCCAGACATGGTTGACCAGCTCTAACCCATGCCCACTTGGCCCATATACAGCCCATATGAGACCCTCACATGGTTGACCAGTTCTAACCCATGCCCACTTAGCCCACACATAACCCAAATAGGACCTATAAATGGTTTCAGTAGTAGATTCAGTAGTTTTTATCATTACAGCATTTTCCCCTCTGTATAATGGACAGACATTAGGAGTCTTTCCTTACACTTAGATACGTTTATACTGTGTATATTTGCATGCTTTTTATGAATGTCTGCTGCTAATGTTATACATTAACGGCTACATTACGCCGCCGACTCTGTGTGAGCTATATCTTTGCTGCTGTAACACCTCAAATTTCCCCATTGTGGGACTAATAAAGGACATCTTTATCTTTATCTTTACCAGTTCTAACCCATGCCCACTTAGCCCATACACAACCCGTATTGCACCCACAACATTTGCCCAGTTTAAGCCCATGCCCACCAATCCCAGATGGCGCCCACATGGAACCCTGTACCATTGCCCACTTCTAGCCCATTCCCACTTGGTACCCAGGAATCCCGCATTTACCCCATTTGGGGCCCAGTTGGACATGTTGGCTGGGTACAGTACTTTTATTCTTGCAGTATTTTTATCATTGCAGTATTTTCAATCATTCAGTATTTTTTTTTATCATTGCAGCGTTTTTATTTATTTCCCCTCTGAACCATAGACAGGCATTAGGAGTGTTTCCTTACACTTGTATATGTTGTGGGCTGTAAGTGTGTATATACATGGGGATCTGTGTATATACGTATATACTGTGTATATTTGCATGCTTTTTATGAATGCCTGCTGCCAATGTTATACATTAACGGCTACATTACGTCGGTGCCACTGTGTGATGTATATCTTTGCTGCTGTAACACTGCAAATGTCCCCGTTATGGGACAATTAAAAGACATCTTTATCTTTAGAAATTGAAGATTCACTTGCGAGGCCATTTTCAACACGGACCTTTCAAGAGAAGCTATATCGTCCAACACTCGGTCAGTGCTGTCTAAGTGCTTTTCTGTATATTGTTTGTCCACCCGTGGTGTCATAAATTATGGTATTATGAGGGGGATTTATTCAAGTAGGACGAAGTAGGACTTCATTGAAGGCCCAGGTGTGAAATGCATGGCCCTCCACTGGTTCAAATAATATCTAAAACTAAATTACCAGTTACATGTGCAATTTCAATATTCAACAATTATCTCAACAAAAAAGGACAATCTGAATTTTTTTTAAATGCACAATAAAACAGAAAAGCCATTTCCGGGTATTTTACAATTCAGTCTTCATTGGGGAAAAAACATTCAACAATTTGCTTTTCTTATTTAATACATAGTTCAGCACAGCAGGTGGCGGACAAGCACCTTAAAACGTCATTCGCCTACACAAGGAAGAAGAACATGCCCGAGGCGCTCCCGTGTCCTCGTCTTTCGGTCAACCTGAGAATAATGTTCTTGAGGATTAAAGTTTATAAATGTAAGTATGATGTGATTTTTTATTTTATTTTATGTTGTTGAACAGTGTTTTTGTTTATTTTATAATTTCGTCATTAAAAGGCTGTGGCGGTTGGAGAGTCAGCTTCGTGTTAGGGCGTGTTAAAGATCCCGATACCCACACTACACCCTCATTGAAGTATATACGAGTAAAATTATTCGAGCGCGCAGCCAAAGTATATTGTTCACTATTATTTGCGGACTTAACCAAAATCCCATTGAACTGGCGATGTTCGGTGGAATTCTTGTGCCCATGCTGAAAAAAATTATACACACAGCGCCGCCAAGTGGAATCAAAAATTTTTTTTAATTTTAATTTTCACGTACTGCACGGTGCCCTTTTGACGAATCCGACTGAAAATTAGTCAGAAAAGACTCACTTACTCTCTGCCGAATTTTGTGACGTTTTGGCAAAAGGCGTGGCTATTACGGTGCTGAAAAGTCCGATTGTACTCTGTGGCAACAAAAGCTCCGGCAACATTACTCAGATGATACTATCTTCTCGAAGTTGTACACATTTGAGGATACTTCAGCCCTGAAGACATCCACCAACTTATTTTTCATCGTAGTAGTAGCGCCACCAACTGGTAAAAGCTAATACAAGTTATTTTTTTGGATGTTTTTCTCCGTGCAACTCAACAAGGTCGCCCTCATATATGCTCGGATGACTGTTTCGGCCATGAGGATGTCACAATACGAAATTCATCCTTTTTCGTGAAAAGTTGTGGGCAATAAAACAACGCTGATTATGAGGTTCTAAATATGAACGACAACTCGTGAAACTTTACACACACATCAGGCAGAGCAAATTTATCAATATTTTATACGTTAGTTGTGCAGCTATTTTGAAATGGCTCGCCATGGCCCTCGAGAAATGTTAAAAAAAGCAGCCCTGGTTGAGTGTTTCACCTCGCTTTTTGTAAATTTTATGGAGTACAGTGAACCCTCGGTTATCGCGGTTAATGGGGACCGAGACCACCCGCGAAAACTGAAAATCCGCGAAGTAGCGGCGCACCTTCAAAAATGCTTAAAAAAAAATACAATATATATAATAAATATATATATATATATATACGGGGAGAGAGAGAGAGAGTGAAATTCATGTTAGAACAAAAAAACCAAATTATTATTAAAACGTATTATTTTTTTATTCCCCAGCCATTCTTTTTGTATTTATTTAATTACTCAGACTTTTACCTGCTGGTACGCCGTCTGGTGTGCCCTGTGAAATGAAAGGTGCCATTCTTTATTTATTTATTTATTTATTCATTTATTCATTCATAACTGACAGCTTCGCGCTCCGCTCGTGCCCGGGCGGAAGAGGTGCTCCAATTCGGCTTAACTGTGACACACGCCCACCCTCCTCCCCCGGAGCTTCCATTCGGTTAAACTTAGGGGCCGCTTGGCACCGCCCGTGCCCGGGGAAGGTGCTCCTCTTCGGCTTACTGTGACGCGAGCATGCCCTCCTCCTCCGGAGCTTCCATTCGGTTAAACTTAGGGGCCGCTTGGAACCGCCCGTGGCCGGGGAAGGTGCTCCTCTTCGGCTTACTGTGACGCGAGCATGCCCTCCTCCTCCGGAGCTTCCATTCGGTTAAACTTAGGGGCCGCTTGGAACCGCCCGTGCCCGGGGAAGGTGCTCCTCTTCGGCTTACTGTGACGCGAGCATGCCCTCCTCCTCCGGAGCTTCCATTCGGTTAAACTTAGGGGCCGCTTGGCACCGCCCGTGCCCGGGGAAGGTGCTCCTCTACGGCTTAACTGCCACGCGAGCATGCCCTCCTCCTCCGGAGCTTCCAATCGGTTAAACTTAGGGGCCGCTTGGCACCGCCCGTGCCCGGGGAAGGTGCTCCTCTACGGCTTAACTGCCACGCACGCCGGCCGGAGCTCTGGTACTGTCCGAACCGCGCGAAACGTCGCCACCGATCGTGTCCGGGGGAACGTGCTCTTCTTCGTCCACTCTCCTCTTCGCCCACGCTCTTCTTTGGTGCACGCCGGCCGTCTAACCGCTCCAGCGCCCCGTCGTGCCGCTCGGCGAAACTACAATGCCCCCGAATATTTTTTAGACCCGCGAAGCACTGAACCCGCGAAAGGTGAACCGCCAAGTAGCGAGGGTTCACTGTATGTATAAGACCAAGACCTACAAAAAAGACTCTTGGAGCAATGAGCTAGGTTTTACAGGAAGTCGGCCATTTTGAATTTACTTAAAAGGGGGCGGGTCACCACAATGGACTTTGTGTAGAAATTATTATTGGGGCCCGAGCAGCGACCGCGGCGAGGTCCCTATTGTTTTTGTAGAAATTATTATTAGGGCCCGAGCAGCGACCGCTACGAGGTCCCCATTGTTTTTGTGGAAATTATTATTATTATTATTATTAGGGCCCGAGCAGTGACCTGTTTATTTTTTTTAAGCATTTTTGAAGGTGCGCCGCTACTTCGCGGATTTTCAGTTTTCGCGGGTGGTCTCGGTCCCCATTAACCGCGATAACCGAGGGTTCACTGTACTCCATAAAATTTACAAAAAGCGAGGTGAAACACTCAACCAGAGCTGCTTTTTTTAACATTTCTCGAGGGCCATGGCGAGCCATTTCAAAAAAGCTGCACAACTAACGTATAAAATATTGATAAATTTGCTCGGCCTGATGTGTGTGTAAAGTTTTACAAGTTGTCGTTCATATTTAGAACCTCATAATCAGCTTTGTTTTGTTGCCGAACAGTGCAATGCCACTCCCACAACTTTTCATGAAAAAGGACGAATTTCGTATTGTGACATCCTCATGGCCGAAACAGTCATCCGAGCATATATGAGGGCGACCTTGTTGAGTTGCACGGAGAAAAACATCCAAGAAAATAACTTGTATTAGCTTTTACCAGTTGGTGGCGCTACTACTACGATGTAAAATAAGTTGGTAGATGTCTTCAGGGCTGAAGTATCCTCAAATGTGTACAACTTCGAGAAGATAGGATCATCTGAGTCATGTTGCCGGAGCTTTTGTTGCCACAGAGTACAATCGGACTTTTCAGCACCTTAATAGCCACGCCTTTTGCCAAAACGTCACAAAATTCGGCAGAGAGTAAGATCATTGTCTTGAATCTTTTCTGACTCATTTTCAGTCGGATTCGTCAAAAGGGCACCGTGCAGTACGTGAAAATTAAAATAAAAACAAATTTTTGATTCCACTTGGCGGCACTGTGTGTATAACAAAATAATAACATTAAGATGTCTTCAGGTCGGGACGTTTTATTTACAGGTGAAGGTTTGGATTTTTAGGAGCATGTGCAGGGGAGTTATTAAGCATTCATTTATTTGTATTAGGTTCATTTTGTCTTCTTATTATTGATATTTGACTGATTCATTAAAAGCAGACAATTATGTTTTAGGTTAATTTTTTACCTGACATGTTTCGGCGAGTCTTTCGCCTTCTTCAGAGTGTCGCATGATGGTGTCTTGAGCTGATGTTCCATGAGGGTGTGACTTACCTGTCAAAACAATGAAAAAATCAGAGCAGTAAAAGAACAAGCACAACATGAACATTACAAATCAGCAATCACTGACCACTGCAAAAGGGAAAACCACATCATGGACCGGGAGAAGGGCAGGGTCATCCGCACAGAAGAGAACAAACAACAGCGCTGGATCAGAGAGGCCATTGAGATCTGCAAGCGAGGCATAAAAACCATGAACAGAGACAAGGGAGCCTTCATCCTCTCTACCACCTGGACCAGCATCTTGGCGGAGTGAACGGACAGCGGGGGGCGTGACTTGCCTTCATTCTTGTGACAGGTAAGTCACGCCCTCATGGAACATCAGCTGATAAAGACGGGTCACAAGACAGCATCATGTGACACTCTGAAGAAGGCGAAAGACTTTCGTATTGTGACATGCTCAAGGCCTAAACACTCATCCGAGCAAATATAAGGTAGATTTTGTTCACCTGCCCGGAGAAAAACATCAACGAAAATAATTTGTATTTGTTTTAACCAGTTGGTAGCACTACCACTGCGATCAAAAATAAGTTGGCAGCCGTCTTCAGGGCCTGAATATCCTCAAATGTGAAAGATTTCCAGAAGATGGATCATCTGAATCATTTTGCAGGAACTTTTGTTGCCACGGAGAATAATCAGACTCTGCGGCACCGTAATAGCCACGCCCTTTGAAGGAAAGTCGTAAAAATAGGGATAGAGTAAGATCAATGTCTTGAGTCTTTTCTAGCCAATTTTCAATCGGATTCGTTAAAAGGGCACCGAGCAGTACGTCAAAATGTAAAAATTGATATTGATTGGCGCAAGGTGTATAACTGAATATAAACATATAGATGTCTTCAGGTACCGACTCTTTATGTACATGTGAAGTTTTGGATTTTTAGCAGCATGTGCAGGAGAGTTATTAAGCATTTTGTCCATTGCGGCGAAGGAAATCTTAAGTGAAAACTTTGAAGCCCCGCCCCCGTCATATAGTATTTCGGAAACAAAAAATTTTAGCCCCAGTGTTTGTCCCAGGTCTTAAGATGCTCCAGACAGAACTTTAAGGCAATCAGATGAAGCCTTTAGGATCAGGGTGCAAAAGAATGACCCCTGTAAACATGCAAAAAAGGGCAAAAGTCGGACTTTCAAAAATTCATAACTCACTTCCTGTTCATATTAGACGTTAAAAAATATAAAATTTTTCGCCATGCCCGATGAGACTGCCAAGTTTGGTGAGTTTTTGTGCATGTTTCGGGGGTCAAAAATGCGATCGAACAATCGGAAAAATAATAATAATACTAATTTCTACAAAAACAATAGGGAATTCGCAGCGGTCGCTGCTCAGGCCCTAATAATAATAATAATAATAATAATAATAATAAAAGTAATAATATTTTCGACAAAAGCAATAGGGACCTCGCCGTGGTCGCTGCTCGGGCCCCAATAATAATTTCTACACAAAGTCCATTGTGGTGACCCGCCCCCTTTTAAGTAAATTCAAAATGGCCGACTTCCTGTAAAACCTAGCTCATTGCTCCAAGAGACTTTTTTGTAGGTCTTGGTCTTATACATACAGTGAACCCTCGCTACTTCGCGGTTCACCTTTCGCGGGTTCAGTGCTTCGCGGGTCTAAAAAATATTCGGGGGCATTGTAGTTTCGCCAAGCGGCACGACGGGGCGCTGGAGCGGTTAGACGGCCGGCGTGCGCCGAAGAAGAGCGTGGGCGAAGAGGAGAGTGGACGAAGAAGAGCACGTTCCCCCGGACACGATCGGTGGCGACGTTTCGCGCGGTTCGGACCGTACCAGAGCTCCGGCCGGCGTGCGTGGCAGTTAAGCCGTAGAGGAGCACCTTCCCCGGGCACGGGCGGTGCCAAGCGGCCCCTAAGTTTAACCGAATGGAAGCTCCGGAGGAGGAGGGCATGTTCGCGTCACAGTAAGCCGAAGAGGAGCACCTTCCCCGGGCACGGGCGGTTCCAAGCGGCCCCTAAGTTTAACCGAATGGAAGCTCCGGAGGAGGAGGGCATGCTCGCGTCACAGTAAGCCGAAGAGAAGCCCCTTCCCCGGGCACGGGCGGTTCCAAGCGGCCCCTAAGTTTAACCGAATGGAAGCTCCGGAGGAGGAGGGCATGCTCGCGTCACAGTAAGCCGAAGAGGAGCACCTTCCCCGGGCACGGCGGTGCCAAGCGGCCCCTAAGTTTAACCGAATGGAAGCTCCGGGGGAGGAGGGCGGGCGTGTGTCACAGTTAAGCCGAATTGGAGCACCTCTTCTGCCCGGGCACGAGCGGAGCGCGAGGCTGTCAGTTATGAATGAATAAATGAATAAATAAATAAAGAATGCCACCTTTCATTTCACAGGGCACACCGGACGGCGTACCAGCAGGTAAAAGTCGGAGTAATTAAATAAATACAAAAAGAATGGCTGGGGAATAAAAAAATAATACGTTTTAATAATAATTTGGTTTTTTTGTTATAACATGAATTTCACTCTCTCTCTCTCTCTCCCCCCGTATATATATATATATATATATATATATATATATATATATATATATATATATTTATATATTTATTATATATATTGTATTTTTTTTTAAGCATTTTTGAAGGTGCGCCGCTACTTCGCGGATTTTCAGTTTTCGCGGGTGGTCTCGGTCCCCATTAACCGCGATAACCGAGGGTTCACTGTACTCCATAAAATTTACAAAAAGCGAGGTGAAACACTCAACCAGAGCTGCTTTTTTTTTAACATTTCTCGAGGGCCATGGCGAGCCATTTAAAAAAAGCTGCACAACTAACGTATAAAATATTGATAAATTTGCTCGGCCTGATGTGTGTGTAAAGTTTTACGAGTTGTCGTTCATATTTAGAACCTCATAATCAGCTTTGTTTTATTGCCGAACAGTGCAATGCCACTCCCACAACTTTTCACGAAAAATCACGAATTTCGTATTGTGACATCCTCATGGCCGAAACAGTCATCCGAGCATATATGAGGGCGACCTTGTTGAGTTGCACGGAGAAAAACATCCAAGAAAATAACTTGTATTAGCTTTTACCAGTTGGTGGCGCTACTACTACGATGTAAAATAAGTTGGTAGATGTCTTCAGGGCTGAAGTATCCTCAAATGTGTACAACTTCGAGAAGATAGGATCATCTGAGTCATGTTGCCGGAGCTTTTGTTGCCACAGAGTACAATCGGACTTTTCAGCACCTTAATAGCCACGCCTTTTGCCAAAACGTCACAAAATTCGGCAGAGAGTAAGATCATTGTCTTGAGTCTATTCTGACTAATTTTCAGTCGGATTCGTCAAAAGGGCACCGTGCAGTACGTGAAAATTAAAATAAAAACAAATTTTTGATTCCACTTGGCGGCACTGTGTGTATAACAAAATAATAACATTAAGATGTCTTCAGGTCGGGACGTTTTATTTACAGGTGAAGGTGTCAGGATTGCCTTATGGCAAGGAGGAGGTGGACCCAATAGGCGAGGAGGCAGGGAAATGGATGATGTTAAGGGGAATTTATTGAAGGGATCAAACGAGGACAAACAGCGAGGCAGGATACAAACAACAAGGGCAAACAGGACGCGACTAACTGGGACAAGGATAAAGGGCCGGAACGAGGACGGAAACGAGAACCAGAGCAGGAACGAGATCTAGGAGCGGTCGTGACAGTCCGTGACGCAGCAACAGGGAGCCAAACGGGATAATGACCCGACACTGGGTTGAGGGCATGGGAGGTATAAATAGTCCGGTAATCAGGGGAGCAGATGGGGAGCAGGTGTGTGATCGTGAACTGGGAACAGGTGCGTGGCTGGTGAGAACGAAAACAATAACACAAAGCACATGGCAGGGAGGTGACGAAAACAATAACAAAAGACACATGGCAGGGAGGTGACGAAAACAATAACAAAAGGCTGTCATGCCCGACGCGTATCATGACAGTACCCCCCCTCAAGGGACGGATTCCAGCCGTCCCCAAGAATAACAAAAACGAAAAAACCATGTCCCAAAAACAAGGGTGGGCGGAAGGGGTCGGGAGGTGGGTCAACGACCCGTGATCGAGGCCGGTCTGGCGGATGCCCGGGGGGCCAGACCAGCGAGTCCTTTCGTGGCCCTTCAGGGGGCCGTGCGGGTGGCCAGACCAATACGTCCCGATGGGGCCATTCAGGCGGACGTCCGGGACGACCCGAACTCCACCTTGAGTCCGCTGATGGGGCTGAGACGAGGGGCGGCGGCGGGACGCTGGGTGCTGCAGAGGACGGAGCTTGGACCGGCGTTGAGGCGGGCGCAGCCGAGGCAGGAACTTGGAGTGATGGCGGGACGTCGGACGCCGCCGAGACGGAGACGAGGCATGGTGGAACGCCGGACCCCGCCGGAGCCGGGACGAGACGTGGCGGTGGGACGTCGACCGCCGTCGAGGCAGGCACTTGGTGCGGCGGCTGGTCGTCGACCGCCGTCGAGGCAGGCACTTGGTGCGGCGGCTGGTCGTCGAACCCCGCCGAGACCGGAACATGGAGCGGCGGCTTGTCGTCGAACCCCGCCGAGACAGGAACGTGGAGCGGCGGCGGCGGCTGGTCGTCGAACCCCGCCGAGACAGGAACGTGGAGCGGCGGCGGCGGCTGGTCGTCGAACCCCGCCGGGACAGGAACGCGGAGCGGCGGCTGGTCGTCGAACCACGCCGAGACAGGAACGTGGAGCGGCGGCTGGTCCTCGAACCCCGCCGAGACAGGAACGTGGAGCGGCGGCTGGTCCTCGAACCCCGCCGAGACAGGAACGTGGAGCGGCGGCTGGTCCTCGAACCCCGCCGAGACCGGAACGTGGAGCGGCGGCTGGTCGTCGAACCCCGCCGAGACAGGAACGTGGCATGGCGGCTGGTCCTCGAACCCTGCAGAGACAGGAAAGTGGAGCGGCGGCTGGTTGTCAAGCCCCGCCGGGACAGGAACGTGGAGTGGTGGCGGTTCGTCGGATGCCGCCGAGGCAAGGGCGGCAGGCGGCGGCTGGTCCTCCAACCCCGCTGAGACAGGAACGTGGCACGGCGGCTGGTCCTCCAACCCCGCCGAGACAGGAACGTGGAGCGGCGGCTGGTCCTCGAACCCCGCCGAGACAGGAACGTGGAGCGGCGGCTGGTCCTCGAACCCCGCCGAGACCGGAACGTGGCACGGCGGCTGGTCCTCCAACCCCGCTGAGACAGGAACGTGGAGCGGCGGCGCTTCGTCGGGAGCCGCTGTGACAGAGACGAGAAGCGACGGCGGGTCGTCGTCCACCGCCCAGGCAGGAAACTGGAGCGCCGGCGAATCGTCGAGTTCCGCCGAAAAAGGAGCTTGGGGCGACGGCGGATCGTCGAGCACCGCCGAGGGAGTGACGGGAAGCAATGGCGTGTCCTCGGGCGCCGCCGGGACAGGGAATTGGGTTGGCGGCGGGCCGTCTGGCACCGCCGAAGCAGGGATTTGTGGCGGACGCATGGCGTGCTCCGCCGGAACAGGGACTTGTGGCGGACGCAGGACGTGCTCCGCCAGAGCAGGGACTTGTGGCGGAGGCATGGCGTGCTCCGCCGGAACAGGGACTTGGGGCGGACGCATGGAGTGCTCCGCCGGAACAGGGACTTGGGGCGGACGCATGGAGTGCTCCGCCGGAACAGGGACTGGTGGCGGACGCAGGACGTGCTCCGCCAGAACAGGGACTTGTGGCGGACACAGAACGTGCTCCGCCAGAACAGGGACTTGTGGCGGACGCATGGCGTGCTCCGCAGGAACAGGGACTGGTGGCGGACGCAGGGCGTGCTCCGCCGGACCAGGGACTTGTGGCGGACGCCGAACGTGCTCCGCCAGAACTGGGACTGGTGGCGGACGCAGGGCGTGCTCCGCCGGAACAGGGACTTGTGGCGGACGCAGGACGTGCTCCGCCGGAACAGGGACTGATGGCGGACACCGGGCGTGCTCCGCCGGGATAGGGACTTGTGGCGGACGCAGGACGTGCTCCGCCGGAACAGGGACTTGTGGCGGACGCAGGACATGCTCCGCCGGAACAGGGACTGGTGGCGGACGCAGGGCGTGCTCCGCCGGACCAGGGACTTGTGGCGGACGCCGAACGTGCTCCGCCAGAACTGGGACTTGTGGCGGACGCATGGCGTGCTCCGCCGGAACAGGGACTGGTGGCGGACGCAGGGCGTGCTCCGCCGGAACAGGGACTTGTGGCGGACGCAGGGCGTGCTCCGCCGGAACAGGGGCTGGTGGCGGACGCAGGACGTGCTCCGCCAGAACAGGGACTTGTGGCGGTGGCGAGGCGCCGGAGGGGGGGTCAGCAGCTCTCAGGAGGCCAGAACGGGCCCCCCCAGCTTGGGGTGAGCCGGGACGGGGCGTATCAACTGGCGGGGAGCCGGAACGGGGTTCAGCAGCTGGCAGGAAGTCCGGACGGGACTCAACAGCTGGGGAGGAGCCGGAACAGGACTCATCCGCTGGCGGGGAGCCGGCACTTGACTCATCCGCTGGCGTGGAGCCGGAACGGGGCTCGGCAGCTGGCGGGGAGCCGGGAAGGGGCTCGGCAGCTGGCGGGGCGCCGGAATGGGGCTCAGCAGCTAGCGGGGAGCCGAGACGGGGCTCAGCAGCTGGCAGAGCGCCGGGACGGGGCTCGGCAGCTGGCGGGGAACCGGGAAGGGGCTCGGCAGCTGGCGGGGAGCCGGGAAGGGGCTCGGCAGCTGCCGGGGAGCCGGAACAGGGTTCAGCAGCTGGCGAGGAGCCGGGATGGGACGCTGCGGCTGGGGGGCAGCCGGGAAGGGACGCTGCGGCTGGCGGGGAGCCGGGAAGGGACTCAGCAGCTGGCGGGCAGCCGGGAAGGGACGCTGCGGCTGGCGGGGAGCCGGGGAGGGACTCAGCCGCTGGCGGGCAGCCGGGAAGGGGCGCTGCGGCTGGCGGGGAGCCGGGAAGGGACTCAGCAGCTGGCGGGGAGCCGTGGCAGGGCTCAGCAGCTGGCGGGGAGACTGCATGGGCTGCTGCAGCTGGCGTGAAGGCGACATGGGTTGCGGCAGCTGACGTGGAGGCGTGACCCCTTTCAGCCTGCTTTCTGTCAGCCAGCTGGGCCTGCAGCGAGAGAGACTGCCTCATGCTCTCCACCGTCTGGACCTTCAGCGCCGCGATCTGGGCTATCAGCTCCTTGAGAGTCTCCCGGGATGGTGCCTCGGCGGCGCCCTTCGCCGCTATCGAGGCCACCCGCTCCGCTATCTGGGCCATTTGTGCACTCAGCTCAGTGCGGCGGGAGTCCAGCATGTAGACGACACTTGCGAGCTCGTCCTCGTAAGCGGGGTAAGCGGGTAGCGTGGCAGACGTGGTGCTGAGCTGATCGGCGGGTTGGTGGGGGGGGTCCGTGCGGCGGTGTCCATGACGCCGCCGCGAGCCCCTCGCTGGGTCCTTTTTTCTGGGTCGGGTCATTCTGTCAGGATTGCCTTATGGCAAGGAGGAGGTGGACCCAATAGGCGAGGAGGCAGGGAAATGGATGATGTTAAGGGGAATTTATTGAAGGGATCAAACGAGGACAAACAGCGAGGCAGGATACAAACAACAAGGGCAAACAGGACGCGACTAACTGGGACAAGGATAAAGGGCCGGAACGAGGACGGAAACGAGAACCAGAGCAGGAACGAGATCTAGGAGCGGTCGTGACAGTCCGTGACGCAGCAACAGGGAGCCAAACGGGATAATGACCCGACACTGGGTTGAGGGCATGGGAGGTATAAATAGTCCGGTAATCAGGGGAGCAGATGGGGAGCAGGTGTGTGATCGTGAACTGGGAACAGGTGCGTGGCTGGTGAGAACGAAAACAATAACACAAAGCACATGGCAGGGAGGTGACGAAAACAATAACAAAAGACACATGGCAGGGAGGTGACGAAAACAATAACAAAAGGCTGTCATGCCCGACGCGTATCATGACAGAAGGTTTGGATTTTTAGGAGCATGTGCAGGGGAGTTATTAAGCATTCATTTATTTGTATTAGGTTCATTTTGTCTTCTTATTATTGATATTTGACTGATTCATTAAAAGCAGACAATTATGTTTTAGGTTAATTTTTTACCTGACATGTTTCGGCGAGTCTTTCGCCTTCTTCAGAGTGTCGCATGATGGTGTCTTGAGACCCGTCTTTATCAGCTGAATTTCCATGAGGGTGTGACTTACCTGTCAAAAAAATGAAAAATCAGAGCAGTAAAAGAACAAGCACAACATGAACATTACAAATCAGCAATCACTGACCACTGCAAAAGCGAAAACCACATCATGGACCGGGAGAAGGGCAGGGTCATCCGCACCGAAGAGAACAAACAACAGCGCTGGATCAGAGAGGCCATTGAGATCTGCAAGCGAGGCATAAAAACCATGAACAGAGACAAGGGAGCCTTCATCCTCTCTACCACCTGGAGCAGCATTTTGGCGGAGTGAACGGACAGCGGGGGGCGTGACTTGCCTTCATTCTTGTGACAGGTAAGTCACGCCCTCATGGAACATCAGCTGATAAAGACGGGTCACAAGACACCATCATGTGACACTCTGAAGAAGGCGAAAGACTTTCGTATTGTGACATGCTCAAGGCCTAAACACTCATCCGAGCAAATATAAGGTAGATTTTGTTCACCTGCCCGGAGAAAAACATCAACGAAAATAATTTGTATTTGTTTTAACCAGTTGGTGGCGCTACCACTGCGATCAAAAATAAGTTGGCAGCCGTCTTCAGGGCCTGAATATCCTCAAATGTGAAAGATTTCCAGAAGATGGATCATCTGAATCATTTTGCAGGAACTTTTTTTGCCACGGAGAATAATCAGACTCTGCGGCACCGTAATAGCCACGCCCTTTGAAGGAAAGTCATAAAAATAGGGATAGAGTAAGATCAATGTCTTGAGTCTTTTCTAGCCAATTTTCAATCGGATTCGTTAAAAGGGCACCGTGCAGTACGTCAAAATGTAAAAAATGATATTGATTGGCGCAAGGTGTATAACTGAATATAAACTTATAGATGTCTTCACGTACAGACTCTTTATGTACATGTGAAGTTTTGGATATTTAGCAGCATGTGCAGGAGAGTTATTAAGCATTTTGTCCATTGCGGCGAAGGAAATCTTAAGTGAAAACTTTGAAGCCCCGCCCCCGTCATATAGTATTTCGGAAACAAAAAATTTTAGCCCCAGTGTTTGTCCCAGGTCTTCAGATGCTACAGACAGAATTTTAAGGCAATCAGATGAAGCCTTTAGGATCAGGGTGCAAAAGAATGACCCCTGTAAACATGCAAAAAAGGGCAAAAGTCGGACTTTCAAAAATTCATAACTCACTTCCTGTTCATATTAGACGTTAAAATATCAAATTTTTCGCCATGCCCGATGAGACTGCCAAGTTTGGTGAGTTTTTGTGCATGTTTCGGGGGTCAAAAATGCGATCGAACAATCGGAAAAATAATAATAATAATAATTTCTACAAAAACAATAGGGACTTCGCAGCGGTCGCTGCTCAGGCCCTAATAATAATAATAATAATAATAATAAAAGTAATAATGTTTTCTACAAAAACAATAGGGACCTCGCCGCGGTCGCTGCTCGGGCCCCAATAATAATTTCTACACAAAGTCCATTGTGGTGACCCGCCCCCTTTTAAGTAAATTCAAAATGGCCGACTTCCTGTAAAACCTAGCTCATTGCTCCAAGAGACTTTTTTGTAGGTCTTGGTCTTATACATACAGTGAACCCTCGCTACTTCGCGGTTCACCTTTCGCGGGTTCAGTGCTTCGCGGGTCTAAAAAATATTCTGGGGCATTGTAGTTTCGCCGAGCGGCACGACGGGTCGCTGGAGAGATTAGACGGCCGGCGTGCGCCGAAGAAGAGCGTGGGCGAAGAGGAGAGTGGACGAAGAAGAGCACGTTCCCCCGGACACGATCGGTGGCGACGTTTCGCGCGGTTCGGACCGTACCAGAGCTCCGGCCGGCGTGCGTGGCAGTTAAGCCGTAGAGGAGCACCTTCCCCGGGCACGGGCGGTTCCAAGCGGCCCCTAAGTTTAACCGAATGGAAGCTCCGGAGGAGGAGGGCATGCTCACGTCACAGTAAGCCGAAGAGGAGCACCTTCCCCGGGCACGGGCGGTGCCAAGCGGCCCCTAAGTTTAACCGAATGGAAGCTCCGGGGGAGGAGGGCGGGCGTGTGTCACAGTTAAGCCAAATTGGAGCACCTCTTCTGCCCGGGCACGAGCGGAGCGCGAGGCTGTCAGTTATGAATGAATAAATGAATAAATAAATAAAGAATGCCACCTTTCATTTCACAGGGCACACCGGACGGCGTACCAGCAGGTAAAAGTCGGAGTAATTAAATAAATACAAAAAGAATGGCTGGGGAATAAAAAAATAATACGTTTTAATAATAATTTGGTTTTTTTGTTATAACATGAATTTCACTCTCTCTCTCCCCGTATATATATATATATATATATATATATATATATATATTTATATATTTATTATATATATTGTATTTTTTTTTTAAGCATTTTTGAAGGTGCGCCGCTACTTCGCGGATTTTCAGTTTTCGCGGGTGGTCTCGGTCCCCATTAACCGCGATAACCGAGGGTTCACTGTACTCCATAAAATTTACAAAAAGCGAGGTGAAACACTCAACCAGAGCTGCTTTTTTTTAACATTTCTCGAGGGCCATGGCGAGCCATTTCAAAAAAGCTGCACAACTAACGTATAAAATATTGATAAATTTGCTCGGCCTGATGTGTGTGTAAAGTTTTACGAGTTGTCGTTCATATTTAGAACCTCATAATCAGCTTTGTTTTATTGCTGAACAGTGCAATGCCACTCCCACAACTTTTCACGAAAAATCACGAATTTCGTATTGTGACATCCTCATGGCCGAAACAGTCATCCGAGCATATATGAGGGCGACCTTGTTGAGTTGCACGGAGAAAAACATCCAAGAAAATAACTTGTATTAGCTTTTACCAGTTGGTGGCGCTACTACTACGATGTAAAATAAGTTGGTAGATGTCTTCAGGGCTGAAGTATCCTCAAATGTGTACAACTTCGAGAAGATAGGATCATCTGAGTCATGTTGCCGGAGCTTTTGTTGCCACAGAGTACAATCGGACTTTTCAGCACCGTAATAGCCACGCCTTTTGCCAAAACGTCACAAAAGTCGGCAGAGAGTAAGATCATTGTCTTGAGTCTTTTCTGACAAATTTTCAGTCGGATTCGTCAAAAGGGCACCGTGCAGTACGTGAAAATTAAAATAAAAACAAATTTTTGATTCCACTTGGCGGCGCTGTGTGTATAACAAAATAATAACATTAAGATGTCTTCAGGTCGGGACGTTTTATTTACAGGTGAAGGTTTGGATTTTTAGGAGCATGTGCAGGGGAGTTATTAAGCATTCATTTATTTGTATTAGGTTCATTTTGTCTTCTTATTATTGATATTTGACTGATTCATTAAAAGCAGACAATTATGTTTGAGGTTAATTTTTTACCTGACATGTTTCGGCGAGTCTTTTGCCTTCTTCAGAGTGTCGCATGATGGTGTCTTGAGACCCGTCTTTATCAGCTGATGTTCCATGAGGGTGTGACTTACCTGTCAAAAAAATGAAAAAATCAGAGCAGTAAAAGAACAAGCACAACATGAACATTACAAATCAGCAATCACTGACCACTGCAAAAGGGAAAACCACATCATGGACCGGGAGAAGGGCAGGGTCATCCGCACAGAAGAGAACAAACAACAGCGCTGGATCAGAGAGGCCATTGAGATCTGCAAGCGAGGCATAAAAACCATGAACAGAGACAAGGGAGCCTTCATCCTCTCTACCACCTGGACCAGCATCTTGGCGGAGTGAACGGACAGCGGGGGGCGTGACTTGCCTTCATTCTCGTGACAGGTAAGTCACGCCCTCATGGAACATCAGCTGATAAAGACGGGTCACAAGACACCATCATGTGACACTCTGAAGAAGGCGAAAGACTTTCGTATTGTGACATCCTCAAGGTCTAAACACTCATCCGAGCAAATATAAGGTAGATTTTGTTAACCTGCCCAAAGAAAAACATCAACGAAAATAATTTGTATTTGTTTTAACCAGTTGGTGGCGCTACCACTGCGATCAAAATTAAGTTGGCAGTCGTCTTCAGGGCCTGAATATCCTCAAATGTGAAAGATTTCCAGAAGATGGATCATCTGAATCATTTTGCAGGAACTTTTGTTGCCACGGAGAATAATCAGACTCTGCGGCACCGTAATAGCCACGCCCTTTGAAGGAAAGTCATAAAAATAGGGATAGAGTAAGATCAATGTCTTGAGTCTTTTCTAGCCAATTTTCAATCGGATTCGTTAAAAGGGCACCGTGCAGTACGTCAAAATGTAAAGATTTATATTGATTGGCGCAAGGTGTATAACTGAATATAAACATATAGATGTCTTCAGGTACCGACTCTTTATGTACATGTGAAGTTTTGGATTTTTAGCAGCACGTGCAGGAGAGTTATTAAGCATTTTGTCCATTGCGGCGAAGGAAATCTTAAGTGAAAACTTTGAAGCCCCGCCCCCGTCATATAGTATTTCGGAAACAAAAAATTTTAGCCCCAGTGTTTGTCCCAGGTCTTAAGATGCTCCAGACAGAACTTTAAGGCAATCAGATGAAGCCTTTAGGATCAGGGTGCAAAAGAATGACCCCTGTAAACATGCAAAAAAGGGCAAAAGTCGGACTTTCAAAAATTCATAACTCACTTCCTGTTCATATTAGACGTTAAAAAATATAAAATTTTTCGCCATGCCCGATGAGACTGCCAAGTTTGGTGAGTTTTTGTGCATGTTTCGGGGGTCAAAAATGCGATCGAACAATCGGAAAAATAATAATAATAATAATTCCTACAAAAACAATAGGGACTTCGCAGCGGTCGCTGCTCAGGCCCTAATAATAATAATAATAATAATAGTAATAATATTTTCTACAAAAACAATAGGGACCTCGCGGCGGTCGCTGCTCGGGCCCCAATAATAATTTCTACACAAAGTCCATTGTGGTGACCCGCCCCCTTTTAAGTAAATTCAAAATGGCCGACTTCCTGTAAAACCTAGCTCATTGCTCCAAGAGACTTTTTTGTAGGTCTTGGTCTTATACATACAGTGAACCCTCGCTACTTCGCGGTTCACCTTTCGCGGGTTCAGTGCTTCGCGGGTCTAAAAAATATTCGGGGGCATTGTAGTTTCGCCGAGCGGCTCGACGGGGCGCTGGAGCGGTTAGACGGCCGGCGTGCGCCGAAGAAGAGCGTGGGCGAAGAGGAGAGTGGACGAAGAAGAGCACGTTCCCCCGGACACGATCGGTGGCGACGTTTCGCGCGGTTCGGACCGTACCAGAGATCCGGCCGGCGTGCGTGGCAGTTAAGCCATAGAGGAGCACCTTCCCCGGGCACGGGCGGTGCCAAGCGGCCCCTAAGTTTAACCGAATGGAAGCTCCGGAGGAGGAGGGCATGTTCGCGTCACAGTAAGCCGAAGAGGAGCACCTTCCCCGGGCACGGGCGGTTCCAAGCGGCCCCTGAGTTTAACCGAATGGAAGCTCCGGAGGAGGAGGGCATGCTCGCGTCACAGTAAGCCGAAGAGGAGCACCTTCCCCGGGCACGGGCGGTTCCAAGCGGCCCCTAAGTTTAACCGAATGGAAGCTCCGGAGGAGGAGGGCATGCTCGCGTCACAGTAAGCCGAAGAGTAGCACCTTCCCCGGGCACGGCGGTGCCAAGCGGCCCCTAAGTTTAACCGAATGGAAGCTCCGGGGGAGGAGGGCGGGCGTGTGTCACAGTTAAGCCGAATTGGAGCACCTCTTCTGCCCGGGCACGAGCGGAGCGCGAGGCTGTCAGTTATGAATGAATAAATGAATAAATAAATAAAGAATGCCACCTTTCATTTCACAGGGCACACCGGACGGCGTACCAGCAGGTAAAAGTCGGAGTAATTAAATAAATACAAAAAGAATGGCTGGGGAATAAAAAAATAATACGTTTTAATAATAATTTGGTTTTTTTGTTATAAAATGAATTTCACTCTCTCTCTCCCCGTATATATATATATATATATATATTTATTATATACATTGTATATTTTTTTTAAGCATTTTTGAAGGTGCGCCGCTACTTCGCGGATTTTCAGTTTTCGCGGGTGGTCTCGGTCCCCATTAACCGCGATAACCGAGGGTTCACTGTACTCCATAAAATTTACAAAAAGCGAGGTGAAACACTCAATCAGGGCTGCTTTTTTTAACATTTCTCGAGGGCCATGGCGAGCCATTTCAAAAAAGCTGCACAACTAACGTATAAAATATTGATAAATTTGCTCGGCCTGATGTGTGTGTTAAGTTTCACGAGTTGTCGTTCATATTTAGAACCTCATAATCAGCGTTGTTTTATTGCCGAACAGTGCAATGCCACTCCCAAAACTTTTCACGAAAAAGGACAAATTTCGTATTGTGACATCCTCATGGCCGAAACAGTCATCCGAGCATATATGAGGGCAACCTTGTTGAGTTGCACGGAGAAAAACATCCAAGAAAATAACTTGTATTAGCTTTTACCAGTTGGTGGCGCTACTACTACGATGAAAAATAAGTCGGTAGATGTCTTCAGGGCTGAAGTATCCTCAAATGTGTACAACTTCGAGATGATAGGATCATCTGAGTCATGTTGCCGGAGCTTTTGTTGCCACAGAGTACAATCGGACTTTTCAGCACCGTAATAGCCACGCCTTTTGCCAAAACGTCACAAAATTCGGCAGAGAGTAAGATCATTGTCTTGAGTCTTTTCTGACTAATTTTCAGTCGGATTCGTCAAAAGGGCACCGTGCAGTACGTGAAAATTAAAATAAAAACAAATTTTTGATTCCACTTGGCGGCACTGTGTGTATAACAAAATAATAACATTAAGATGTCTTCAGGTCGGGACGTTTTATTTACAGGTGAAGGTTTGGATTTTTAGGAGCATGTGCAGGGGAGTTATTAAGCATTCATTTATTTGTATTAGGTTCATTTTGTCTTCTTATTATTGATATTTGACTGATTCATTAAAAGCAGACAATTATGTTTTAGGTTAATTTTTTCACTGACATGTTTCGGCGAGTCTTTCGCCTTCTTCAGAGTGTCGCATGATGGTGTCTTGAGCTGATGTTCCATGAGGGTGTGACTTACCTGTCAAAAAAATGAAAAAAATCAGAGCAGTAAAAGAACAAGCACAACATGAACATTACAAATCAGCAATCACTGACCACTGCAAAAGGGAAAACCACATCATGGACCGGGAGAAGGGCAGGGTCATCCGCACAGAAGAGAACAAACAACAGCGCTGGATCAGAGAGGCCATTGAGATCTGCAAGCGAGGCATAAAAACCATGAACAGAGACAAGGGAGCCTTCATCCTCTCTACCACCTGGACCAGCATCTTGGCGGAGTGAACGGACAGCGGGGGGCGTGACTTGCCTTCATTCTTGTGACAGGTAAGTCACGCCCTCATGGAACATCATCTGATAAAGACGGGTCACAAGGCACCATCATGTGACACTCTGAAGAAGGCGAAAGACTTTCGTATTGTGACATGCTCAAGGCCTAAACACTCATCCGAGCAAATATAAGGTAGATTTTGTTAACCTGCCCGGAGAAAAACATCAACGAAAATAATTTGTATTTGTTTTAACCAGTTGGTGGCGCTACCACTGCGATCAAAAATAAGTTGGCAGCCGTCTTCAGGGCCTGAATATCCTCAAATGTGAAAAATTTCGAGAAGATGGATCATCTGAATCATTTTGCAGGAACTTTTGTTGCCACGGAGAATAATCAGACTCTGCGGCACCGTAATAGCCACGCCCTTCGAAGGAAAGTCACAAAAATAGGGATAGAGTAAGATCAATGTCTTGAGTCTTTTCTAGCCAATTTTCAATCAGATTCGTTAAAAGGGCACCGTGCAGTACGTCAAAATGTAAAAAATGATATTGATTGGCGCAAGGTGTATAACTGAATATAAACATATAGATGTCTTCAGGTACAGACTCTTTATGTACATGTGAAGTTTTGGATTTTTAGCAGCATGTGCAGGAGAGTTATTAAGCATTTTGTCCATTGCGGCGAAGGAAATCTTAAGTGAAAACTTTGAAGCCCCGCCCCCGTCATATAGTATTTCGGAAACAAAAAATTTTAGCCCCAGTGTTTGTCCCAGGTCTTCAGATGCTACAGACAGAATTTTAAGGCAATCAGATGAAGCCTTTAGGATCAGGGTGCAAAAGAATGACCCCTGTAAACATGCAAAAAAGGGCAAAAGTCGGACTTTCAAAAATTCATAACTCACTTCCTGTTCATATTAGACGTTAAAATATCAAATTTTTCGCCATGCCCGATGAGACTGCCAAGTTTGGTGAGTTTTTGTGCATGTTTCGGGGGTCAAAAATGCGATCGAACAATCGGAAAAATAATAATAATAATAATTTCTACAAAAACAATAGGGACTTCGCAGCGGTCGCTGCTCAGGCCCTAATAATAATAATAATAATAATAAAAGTAATAATATTTTCTACAAAAACAATAGGGACCTCGCCGCGGTCGCTGCTCGGGCCCCAATAATAATTTCTACACAAAGTCCATTGTGGTGACCCGCCCCCTTTTAAGTACATTCAAAATGGCCGACTTCCTGTAAAACCTAGCTCATTGCTCCAAGAGACTTTTTTGTAGGTCTTGGTCTTATACATACAGTGAACCCTCGCTACTTCGCGGTTCACCTTTCGCGGGTTCAGTGCTTCGCGGGTATAAAAAATATTCGGGGGCATTGTAGTTTCGCCGAGCGGCACGACGGGGCGCTGGAGCGGTTAGACGGCCGGCGTGCGCCGAAGAAGAGCGTGGGCGAAGAGGAGAGTGGACGAAGAAGAGCACGTTCCCCCGGACACGATCGGTGGCGACGTTTCGCGCGGTTCGGACTGTACCAGAGCTCCGGCCGGCGTGCGTGGAAGTTAAGCCGTAGAGGAGCACCTTCCCCGGGCACGGGCGGTGCCAAGCGGCCCCTAAGTTTAACCGAATGGAAGCTCCGGAGGAGGAGGGCATGCTCGCGTCACAGTAAGCCGAAGAGGAGCACCTTCCCCGGGCACGGGCGGTTCCAAGCGGCCCCTAAGTTTAACCGAATGGAAGCTCCGCAGGAGGAGGGCATGCTCGCGTCACAGTAAGCCGAAGAGGAGCACCTTCCCCGGGCACGGGCGGTGCCAAGCGGCCCCTAAGTTTAACCGAATGGAAGCTCCGGGGGAGGAGGGCGGGCGTGTGTCACAGTTAAGCCAAAATGGAGCACCTCTTCTGCCCGGGCACGAGCGGAGCGCGAGGCTGTCAGTTATGAATGAATAAATGAATAAATAAATAAAGAATGCCACCTTTCATTTCACAGGGCACACCGGACGGCGTACCAGCAGGTAAAAGTCGGAGTAATTAAATAAATACAAAAAGAATGGCTGGGGAATAAAAAAATAATACGTTTTAATAATAATTTGGTTTTTTTGTTATAACATGAATTTCACTCTCTCTCTCTCTCTCCCCCCGTATATATATATATATATATATATATATATATATATATATATATATTTATATATTTATTATATATATTGTATATTTTTTTTTTGCATTTTTGAAGGTGCGCCGCTACTTCGCGGATTTTCAGTTTTCGCGGGTGGTCTCGGTCCCCATTAACCGCGATAACCGAGGGTTCACTGTACTCCATAAAATTTACAAAAAGCGAGGTGAAACACTCAACCAGAGCTGCTTTTTTTTAACATTTCTCGAGGGCCATGGCGAGCCATTTCAAAAAAGCTGCACAACTAACGTATAAAATATTGATAAATTTGCTCGGCCTGATGTGTGTGTAAAGTTTTACGAGTTGTCGTTCATATTTAGAACCTCATAATCAGCTTTGTTTTATTGCCGAACAGTGCAATGCCACTCCACAACTTTTCACGAAAAATCACGAATTTCGTATTGTGACATCCTCATGGCCGAAACAGTCATCCGAGCATATATGAGGGCGACCTTGTTGAGTTGCACGGAGAAAAACATCCAAGAAAATAACTTGTATTAGCTTTTACCAGTTGGTGGCGCTACTACTACGATGTAAAATAAGTTGGTAGATGTCTTCAGGGCTGAAGTATCCTCAAATGTGTACAACTTCGAGAAGATAGGATCATCTGAGTCATGTTGCCGGAGCTTTTGTTGCCACAGAGTACAATCGGACTTTTCAGCACCTTAATAGCCACGCCTTTTGCCAAAACGTCACAAAATTCGGCAGAGAGTAAGATCATTGTCTTGAGTCTTTTCTGACTAATTTTCAGTCGGATTCGTCAAAAGGGCACCGTGCAGTACGTGAAAATTAAAATAAAAACAAATTTTTGATTCCACTTGGCGGCACTGTGTGTATAACAAAATAATAACATTAAGATGTCTTCAGGTCGGGACGTTTTATTTACAGGTGAAGGTTTGGATTTTTAGGAGCATGTGCAGGGGAGTTATTAAGCATTCCTTTATTTGTATTAGGTTCATTTTGTCTTCTTATTATTGATATTTGACTGATTCATTAAAAGCAGACAATTATGTTTTAGGTTAATTTTTTACCTGACATGTTTCGGCGAGTCTTTCGCCTTCTTCAGAGTGTCGCATGATGGTGTCTTGAGCTGATGTTCCATGAGGGTGTGACTTACCTGTCAAAAAAATGAAAAAATCAGAGCAGTAAAAGAACAAGCACAACATGAACATTACAAATCAGCAATCACTGACCACTGCAAAAGGGAAAACCACATCATGGACCGGGAGAAGGGCAGGGTCATCCGCACAGAAGAGAACAAACAACAGCGCTGGATCAGAGAGGCCATTGAGATCTGCAAGCGAGGCATAAAAACCATGAACAGAGACAAGGGAGCCTTCATCCTCTCTACCACCTGGACCAGCATCTTGGCGGAGTGAACGGACAGCGGGGGGCGTGACTTGCCTTCATTCTTGTGACAGGTAAGTCACGCCCTCATGGAACATCAGCTGATAAAGACGGGTCACAAGACACCATCATGTGACACTCTGAAGAAGGCGAAAGACTTTCGTATTGTGACATGCTCAAGGCCTAAACACTCATCCGAGCAAATATAAGGTAGATTTTGTTAACCTGCCCGGAGAAAAACATCAACGAAAATAATTTGTATTTGTTTTAACCAGTTGGTGGCGCTACCACTGCGATCAAAAATAAGTTGGCAGCCGTCTTCAGGGCCTGAATATCCTCAAATGTGAAAGATTTCCAGAAGATGGATCATCTGAATCATTTTGCAGGAACTTTTGTTGCCACGGAGAATAATCAGACTCTGCGGCACCGTAATAGCCACGCCCTTTGAAGGAAAGTCATAAAAATAGGGATAGAGTAAGATCAATGTCTTGAGTCTTTTCTAGCCAATTTTCAGTCGGATTCGTTAAAAGGGCACCGTGCAGTACGTCAAAATGTAAAGATTTATATTGATTGGCACAAGGTGTATAACTGAATATAAACATATAGATGTCTTCAGGTACAGACTCTTTATGTACATGTGAAGTTTTGGATTTTTAGCATCACGTGCAGGAGAGTTATTAAGCATTTTGTCCATTGCGGCGAAGGAAATCTTAAGTGAAAACTTTGAAGCCCCGCCCCCGTCATATAGTATTTCGGAAACAAAAAATGTTAGCCCCAGTGTTTGTCCCAGGTCTTAAGATGCTCCAGACAGAACTTTAAGGCAATCAGATGAAGCCTTTAGGATCAGGGTGCAAAAGAATGACCCCTGTAAACATGCAAAAAAGGGCAAAAGTCGGACTTTCAAAAATTCATAACTCACTTCCTGTTCATATTAGACGTTAAAATATCAAATTTTTCGCCATGCCCGATGAGACTGCCAAGTTTGGTGAGTTTTTGTGCATGTTTCGGGGGTCAAAAATGCGATCGAACAATCGGAAAAATAATAATAATAATAATTTCTACAAAAACAATAGGGACTTCGCAGCGGTCGCTGCTCAGGCCCTAATAATAATAATAATAATAATAATAATAAAAGTAATAATATTTTCTACAAAAACAATAGGGACCTCGCCGCGGTCGCTGCTCGGGCCCCAATAATAATTTCTACACAAAGTCCATTGTGGTGACCCGCCCCCTTTTAAGTAAATTAAAAATGGCCGACTTCCTGTAAAACCTAGCTCATTGCTCCAAGAGACTTTTTTGTAGGTCTTGGTCTTATACATACAGTGAACCCTCGCTACTTCGCGGTTCACCTTTCGCGGGTTCAGTGCTTCGCGGGTCTAAAAAATATTCGGGGGCATTGTAGTTTCGCCGAGCGGCACGACGGGGCGCTGGAGCGGTTAGACGGCCGGCGTGCGCCGAAGAAGAGCGTGGGCGAAGAGGAGAGTGGACGAAGAAGAGCACGTTCCCCCGGACACGATCGGTGGCGACGTTTCGCGCGGTTCGGACCGTACCAGAGCTCCGGCCAGCGTGCGTGGCAGTTAAGCCGTAGAGGAGCACCTTTCCCGGGCACGGGCGGTGCCAAGCGGCCCCTAAGTTTAACCGAATGGAAGCTCCGGAGGAGGAGGGCATGCTCGCGTCACAGTAAGCCGAAGAGGAGCACCTTCCCCGGGCACGGGCGGTTCCAAGCGGCCCCTAAGTTTAACCGAATGGAAGCTCCGCAGGAGGAGGGCATGCTCGCGTCACAGTAAGCCGAAGAGGAGCACCTTCCCCGGGCACGGGCGGTGCCAAGCGGCCCCTAAGTTTAACCGAATGGAAGCTCCGGGGGAGGAGGGCGGGCGTGTGTCACAGTGAAGCCGAATTGGAGCACCTCTTCTGCCCGGGCACGAGCGGAGCGCGAGGCTGTCAGTTATGAATGAATAAATGAATGAATAAATAAAGAATGCCACCTTTCATTTCACAGGGCACACCGGACGGCGTACCAGCAGGTAAAAGTCGGAGTAATTAAATAAATACAAAAAGAATGGTTGGGGAATAAAAAAATAATAAGTTTTAATAATAATTTGTTTTTTTTGTTATAACATGAATTTCACTCTCTGTCTCTCTCTCTCCCCCCGTATATATATATATATATATATATATATATATATATATATATTTATATATTTATTATATATATTGTATATTTTTTTTAAGCATTTTTGAAGGTGCGCCGCTACTTCGCGGATTTTCAGTTTTTGCGGGTGGTCTCGGTCCCCATTAACCGCGATAACCGAGGGTTCACTGTACTCCATAAAATTTACAAAAAGCGAGGTGAAACACTCAACCAGGGCTGCTTTTTTGAACATTTCTCGAGGGCCATGGCGAGCCATTTCAAAAAAGCTGCACAACTAACGTATAAAATATTGATAAATTTGCTCGGCCTGATGTGTGTGTAAAGTTTCACGAGTTGTCGTTCATATTTAGAACCTCATAATCAGCTTTGTTTTATTGCCGAACAGTGCAATGCCACTCCCACAACTTTTCATGAAAAAGGACGAATTTCGTATTGTGACATCCTCATGGCCGAAACAGTCATCCGAGCATATATGAGGGCGACCTTGTTGAGTTGCACGGAGAAAAACATCCAAGAAAATAACTTGTATTAGCTTTTACCAGTTGGTGGCGCTACTACTACGATGAAAAATAAGTTGGTAGATGTCTTCAGGGCTTAAGTATCCTCAAATGTGTGCAACTTCGAGAAGATAGGATCACCTGAGTCATGTTGCTGGAGCTTTTGTTGCCACAGAGTACAATCGGACTTTTCAGCACCGTAATAGCCACGCCTTTTGCCAAAACGTCACAAAATTCGGCAGAGAGTAAGATCATTGTCTTGAGTCTTTTCTGACTAATTTTCAGTCGGATTCGTCGAAAGGGCACCGTGCAGTACGTGAAAATTAAAATAAAAACAAATTTTTGATTCCACTTGGCGGCACTGTGTGTATAACAAAATAATAACATTAAGATGTATTCAGGTCGGGACGTTTTATTTACAGGTGAAGGTTTGGATTTTTAGGAGCATGTGCAGGGGAGTTATTAAGCATTCATTTATTTGTATTAGGTTCATTTTGTCTTCTTATTATTGATATTTGACTGATTCATTAAAAGCAGACAATTATGTTTTAGGTTAATTTTTTCACTGACATGTTTCGGCGAGTCTTTCGCCTTCTTCAGAGTGTCGCATGATGGTGTTTTGAGCTGATGTTCCATGAGGGTGTGACTTACCTGTCAAAAAAATGAAAAAAATCAGAGCAGTAAAAGAACAAGCACAACATGAACATTACAAATCAGCAATCACTGACCACTGCAAAAGGGAAAACCACATCATGGACCGGGAGAAGGGCAGGGTCATCCGCACAGAAGAGAACAAACAACAGCGCTGGATCAGAGAGGCCATTGAGATCTGCAAGCGAGGCATAAAAACCATGAACAGAGACAAGGGAGCCTTCATCCTCTCTACCACCTGGACCAGCATCTTGGCGGAGTGAACGGACAGCGGGGGGCGTGACTTGCCTTCATTCTCGTGACAGGTAAGTCACGCCCTCATGGAACATCAGCTGATAAAGACGGGTCACAAGACACCATCATGTGAAACTCTGAAGAAGGCGAAAGACTTTCGTATTGTGACATCCTCAAGGCCTAAACACTCATCCGAGCAAATATAAGGTAGATTTTGTTAACCTGCCCGGAGAAAAACATCAACGAAAATAATTTGTATTTGTTTTAACCAGTTGGTGGCGCTACCACTGCGATCAAAAATAAGTTGGCAGCCGTCTTCAGGGCCTGAATATCCTCAAATGTGAAAAATTTCGAGAAGATGGATCATCTGAATCATTTTGCAGGAACTTTTGTTGCCACGGAGAATAATCAGACTCTGCGGCACCGTAATAGCCACGCCCTTCGAAGGAAAGTCACAAAAATAGGGATAGAGTAAGATCAATGTCTTGAGTCTTTTCTAGCCAATTTTCAATCAGATTCGTTAAAAGGGCACCGTGCAGTACGTCAAAATGTAAAAAATGATATTGATTGGCGCAAGGTGTATAACTGAATATAAACATATAGATGTCTTCAGGTACCGACTCTTTATGTACATGTGAAGTTTTGGATTTTTAGCAGCACGTGCAGGAGAGTTATTAAGCATTTTGTCCATTGCGGCGAAGGAAATCTTAAGTGAAAACTTTGAAGCCCCGCCCCCGTCATATAGTATTTCGGAAACAAAAATTTTTAGCCCCAGTGTTTGTCCCAGGTCTTAAGATGCTCCAGACAGAATTTTAAGGCAATCAGATGAAGCCTTTAGGATCAGGGTGCAAAAGAATGACCCCTGTAAACATGCAAAAAAGGGCAAAAATCGGACTTTCAAAAATTCATAACTCACTTCCTGTTCATATTAGACGTTAAAATATCAAATTTTTCGCCATGCCCGATGAGACTGCCAAGTTTGGTGAGTTTTTGTGCATGTTTCGGGGGTCAAAAATGCGATCGAACAATCGGAAAAATAATAATAATAATAATTTCTACAAAAACAATAGGGACCTCGCCGCGGTCGCTGCTCGGGCCCCAATAATAATTTCTACACAAAGTCCATTGTGGTGACCCGCCCCCTTTTAAGTAAATTCAAAATGGCCGACTTCCTGTAAAACCTAGCTCATTGCTCCAAGAGACTTTTTTGTAGGTCTTGGTCTTATACATACAGTGAACCCTCGCTACTTCGCGGTTCACCTTTCGCGGGTTCAGTGCTTCGCGGGTCTAAAAAATATTCGGGGGCATTGTAGTTTCGCCGAGCGGCACGACGGGGCGCTGGAGCAGTTAGACGGCCGGCGTGCGCCGAAGAAGAGCGTGGGCGAAGAGGAGAGTGGACGAAGAGAGCACGTTCCCCCGGACACGATCGGTGGCGACGTTTCGCGCGGTTCGGACCGTACCAGAGCTCCGGCCGGCGTGCGTGGCAGTTAAGCCGTAGAGGAGCACCTTTCCCGGGCACGGGCGGTGCCAAGCGGCCCCTAAGTTTAACCGAATGGAAGCTCCGGAGGAGGAGGGCATGCTCGCGTCACAGTAAGCCGAAGAGGAGCACCTTCCCCGGGCACGGGCGGTTCCAAGCGGCCCCTAAGTTTAACCGAATGGAAGCTCCGCAGGAGGAGGGCATGCTCGCGTCACAGTAAGCCGAAGAGGAGCACCTTCCCCGGGCACGGGCGGTGCCAAGCGGCCCCTAAGTTTAACCGAATGGAAGCTCCGGGGGAGGAGGGCGGGCGTGTGTCACAGTGAAGCCGAATTGGAGCACCTCTTCTGCCCGGGCACGAGCGGAGCGCGAGGCTGTCAGTTATGAATGAATAAATGAATGAATAAATAAAGAATGCCACCTTTCATTTCACAGGGCACACCGGACGGCGTACCAGCAGGTAAAAGTCGGAGTAATTAAATAAATACAAAAAGAATGGTTGGGGAATAAAAAAATAATAAGTTTTAATAATAATTTGTTTTTTTTGTTATAACATGAATTTCACTCTCTGTCTCTCTCTCTCCCCCCGTATATATATATATATATATATATATATATATATATATATATTTATATATTTATTATATATATTGTATATTTTTTTTAAGCATTTTTGAAGGTGCGCCGCTACTTCGCGGATTTTCAGTTTTTGCGGGTGGTCTCGGTCCCCATTAACCGCGATAACCGAGGGTTCACTGTACTCCATAAAATTTACAAAAAGCGAGGTGAAACACTCAACCAGGGCTGCTTTTTTGAACATTTCTCGAGGGCCATGGCGAGCCATTTCAAAAAAGCTGCACAACTAACGTATAAAATATTGATAAATTTGCTCGGCCTGATGTGTGTGTAAAGTTTCACGAGTTGTCGTTCATATTTAGAACCTCATAATCAGCTTTGTTTTATTGCCGAACAGTGCAATGCCACTCCCACAACTTTTCATGAAAAAGGACGAATTTCGTATTGTGACATCCTCATGGCCGAAACAGTCATCCGAGCATATATGAGGGCGACCTTGTTGAGTTGCACGGAGAAAAACATCCAAGAAAATAACTTGTATTAGCTTTTACCAGTTGGTGGCGCTACTACTACGATGAAAAATAAGTTGGTAGATGTCTTCAGGGCTTAAGTATCCTCAAATGTGTGCAACTTCGAGAAGATAGGATCACCTGAGTCATGTTGCTGGAGCTTTTGTTGCCACAGAGTACAATCGGACTTTTCAGCACCGTAATAGCCACGCCTTTTGCCAAAACGTCACAAAATTCGGCAGAGAGTAAGATCATTGTCTTGAGTCTTTTCTGACTAATTTTCAGTCGGATTCGTCGAAAGGGCACCGTGCAGTACGTGAAAATTAAAATAAAAACAAATTTTTGATTCCACTTGGCGGCACTGTGTGTATAACAAAATAATAACATTAAGATGTATTCAGGTCGGGACGTTTTATTTACAGGTGAAGGTTTGGATTTTTAGGAGCATGTGCAGGGGAGTTATTAAGCATTCATTTATTTGTATTAGGTTCATTTTGTCTTCTTATTATTGATATTTGACTGATTCATTAAAAGCAGACAATTATGTTTTAGGTTAATTTTTTCACTGACATGTTTCGGCGAGTCTTTCGCCTTCTTCAGAGTGTCGCATGATGGTGTCTTGAGCTGATGTTCCATGAGGGTGTGACTTACCTGTCAAAAAAATGAAAAAAATCAGAGCAGTAAAAGAACAAGCACAACATGAACATTACAAATCAGCAATCACTGACCACTGCAAAAGGGAAAACCACATCATGGACCGGGAGAAGGGCAGGGTCATCCGCACAGAAGAGAACAAACAACAGCGCTGGATCAGAGAGGCCATTGAGATCTGCAAGCGAGGCATAAAAACCATGAACAGAGACAAGGGAGCCTTCATCCTCTCTACCACCTGGACCAGCATCTTGGCGGAGTGAACGGACAGCGGGGGGCGTGACTTGCCTTCATTCTCGTGACAGGTAAGTCACGCCCTCATGGAACATCAGCTGATAAAGACGGGTCACAAGACACCATCATGTGAAACTCTGAAGAAGGCGAAAGACTTTCGTATTGTGACATCCTCAAGGCCTAAACACTCATCCGAGCAAATATAAGGTAGATTTTGTTAACCTGCCCGGAGAAAAACATCAACGAAAATAATTTGTATTTGTTTTAACCAGTTGGTGGCGCTACCACTGCGATCAAAAATAAGTTGGCAGCCGTCTTCAGGGCCTGAATATCCTCAAATGTGAAAAATTTCGAGAAGATGGATCATCTGAATCATTTTGCAGGAACTTTTGTTGCCACGGAGAATAATCAGACTCTGCGGCACCGTAATAGCCACGCCCTTCGAAGGAAAGTCACAAAAATAGGGATAGAGTAAGATCAATGTCTTGAGTCTTTTCTAGCCAATTTTCAATCAGATTCGTTAAAAGGGCACCGTGCAGTACGTCAAAATGTAAAAAATGATATTGATTGGCGCAAGGTGTATAACTGAATATAAACATATAGATGTCTTCAGGTACCGACTCTTTATGTACATGTGAAGTTTTGGATTTTTAGCAGCACGTGCAGGAGAGTTATTAAGCATTTTGTCCATTGCGGCGAAGGAAATCTTAAGTGAAAACTTTGAAGCCCCGCCCCCGTCATATAGTATTTCGGAAACAAAAATTTTTAGCCCCAGTGTTTGTCCCAGGTCTTAAGATGCTCCAGACAGAATTTTAAGGCAATCAGATGAAGCCTTTAGGATCAGGGTGCAAAAGAATGACCCCTGTAAACATGCAAAAAAGGGCAAAAATCGGACTTTCAAAAATTCATAACTCACTTCCTGTTCATATTAGACGTTAAAATATCAAATTTTTCGCCATGCCCGATGAGACTGCCAAGTTTGGTGAGTTTTTGTGCATGTTTCGGGGGTCAAAAATGCGATCGAACAATCGGAAAAATAATAATAATAATAATTTCTACAAAAACAATAGGGACCTCGCCGCGGTCGCTGCTCGGGCCCCAATAATAATTTCTACACAAAGTCCATTGTGGTGACCCGCCCCCTTTTAAGTAAATTCAAAATGGCCGACTTCCTGTAAAACCTAGCTCATTGCTCCAAGAGACTTTTTTGTAGGTCTTGGTCTTATACATACAGTGAACCCTCGCTACTTCGCGGTTCACCTTTCGCGGGTTCAGTGCTTCGCGGGTCTAAAAAATATTCGGGGGCATTGTAGTTTCGCCGAGCGGCACGACGGGGCGCTGGAGCAGTTAGACGGCCGGCGTGCGCCGAAGAAGAGCGTGGGCGAAGAGGAGAGTGGACGAAGAGAGCACGTTCCCCCGGACACGATCGGTGGCGACGTTTCGCGCGGTTCGGACCGTACCAGAGCTCCGGCCGGCGTGCGTGGCAGTTAAGCCGTAGAGGAGCACCTTTCCCGGGCACGGGCGGTGCCAAGCGGCCCCTAAGTTTAACCGAATGGAAGCTCCGGAGGAGGAGGGCATGCTCGCGTCACAGTAAGCCGAAGAGGAGCACCTTCCCCGGGCACGGGCGGTTCCAAGCGGCCCCTAAGTTTAACCGAATGGAAGCTCCGCAGGAGGAGGGCATGCTCGCGTCACAGTAAGCCGAAGAGGAGCACCTTCCCCGGGCACGGGCGGTGCCAAGCGGCCCCTAAGTTTAACCGAATGGAAGCTCCGGGGGAGGAGGGCGGGCGTGTGTCACAGTGAAGCCGAATTGGAGCACCTCTTCTGCCCGGGCACGAGCGGAGCGCGAGGCTGTCAGTTATGAATGAATAAATGAATGAATAAATAAAGAATGCCACCTTTCATTTCACAGGGCACACCGGACGGCGTACCAGCAGGTAAAAGTCGGAGTAATTAAATAAATACAAAAAGAATGGTTGGGGAATAAAAAAATAATAAGTTTTAATAATAATTTGTTTTTTTTGTTATAACATGAATTTCACTCTCTCTCTCCCCCCGTATATATATATATATATATATATATATATATATATATATATATATATATATATATATATTTATATATTTATTATATATTTTTTTTAAGCATTTTTGAAGGTGCGCCGCTACTTCGCGGATTTTCAGTTTTCGCGGGTGGTCTCGGTCCCCATTAACCGCGATAACCGAGGGTTCACTGTACTCCATAAAATTTACAAAAAGCGAGGTGAAACACTCAACCAGGGCTGCTTTTTTGAACATTTCTCGAGGGCCATGGCGAGCCATTTCAAAAAAGCTGCACAACTAACGTATAAAATATTGATAAATTTGCTCGGCCTGATGTGTGTGTAAAGTTTCACGAGTTGTCGTTCATATTTAGAACCTCATAATCAGCTTTGTTTTATTGCCGAACAGTGCAATGCCACTCCCACAACTTTTCATGAAAAAGGACGAATTTCGTATTGTGACATCCTCATGGCCGAAACAGTCATCCGAGCATATATGAGGGCGACCTTGTTGAGTTGCACGGAGAAAAACATCCAAGAAAATAACTTGTATTAGCTTTTACCAGTTGGGGGCGCTACTACTACGATGAAAAATAAGTTGGTAGATGTCTTCAGGGCTGAAGTATCCTCAAATGTGTGCAACTTCGAGAAGATAGGATCATCTGAGTCATGTTGCTGGAGCTTTTGTTGCCACAGAGTACAATCGGACTTTTCAGCACCGTAATAGCCACGCCTTTTGCCAAAACGTCACAAAATTCGGCAGAGAGTAAGATCATTGTCTTGAGTCTTTTCTGACTAATTTTCAGTCGGATTCGTCGAAAGGGCATCGTGCAGTACGTGACAATTAAAATAAAAACAAATTTTTGATTCCACTTGGCGGCACTGTGTGTATAACAAAATAATAACATTAAGATGTCTTCAGGTCGGGACGTTTTATTTACAGGTGAAGGTTTGGATTTTTAGGAGCATGTGCAGGGGAGTTATTAAGCATTCATTTATTTGTATTAGGTTCATTTTGTCTTCTTATTATTGATATTTGACTGATTCATTAAAAGCAGACAATTATGTTTTAGGTTAATTTTTTACCTGACATGTTTCGGCGAGTCTTTCGCCTACTTCAGAGTGTCGCATGATGGTGTCTTGAGCTGATGTTCCATGAGGGTGTGACTTACCTGTCAAAAAAATGAAAAAAATCAGAGCAGTAAAAGAACAAGCACAACATGAACATTACAAATCAGCAATCACTGACCACTGCAAAAGGGAAAACCACATCATGGACCGGGAGAAGGGCAGGGTCATCCACACAGAAGAGAACAAACAACAGCGCTGGATCAGAGAGGCCATTGAGATCTGCAAGCGAGGCATAAAAACCATGAACAGAGACAAGGGAGCCTTCATCCTCTCTACCACCTGGACCAGCATCTTGGCGGAGTGAACGGACAGCGGGGGGCGTGACTTGCCTTCATTCTTGTGACAGGTAAGTCACGCCCTCATGGAACATCAGCTGATAAAGGCGGGTCACAAGACACCATCATGTGACACTCTGAAGAAGGCGAAAGACTTTCGTATTGTGACATGCTCAAGGCCTAAACACTCATCCGAGCAAATATAAGGTAGATTTTGTTAACATGCCCGGAGAAAAACATCAACGAAAATAATTTATATTTGTTTTAACCAGTTGGTGGCGCTACCACTGCGATCAAAAATAAGTTGGCAGCCGTCTTCAGGGCCTGAATATCCTCAAATGTGAAAAATTTCGAGAAGATGGATCATCTGAATCATTTTGCAGGAACTTTTGTTGCCACGGAGAATAATCAGACTCTGCGGCACCGTAATAGCCACGCCCTTCGAAGGAAAGTCACAAAAATAGGGATAGAGTAAGATCAATGTCTTGAGTCTTTTCTAGCCAATTTTCAATCAGATTCGTTAAAAGGGCACCGTGCAGTACGTCAAAATGTAAAAAATGATATTGATTGGCGCAAGGTGTATAACTGAATATAAACATATAGATGTCTTCAGGTACAGACTCTTTATGTACATGTGAAGTTTTGGATTTTTAGCAGCATGTGCAGGAGAGTTATTAAGCATTTTGTCCATTGCGGCGAAGGAAATCTTAAGTGAAAACTTTGATGCCCCGCCCCCGTCATATAGTATTTCGGAAACAAAAAATTTTAGCCCCAGTGTTTGTCCCAGGTCTTCAGATGCTACAGACAGAATTTTAAGGCAATCAGATGAAGCCTTTAGGATCAGGGTGCAAAAGAATGACCCCTGTAAACATGCAAAAAAGGGCAAAAGTCGGACTTTCAAAAATTCAGAACTCACTTCCTGTTCATATTAGACGTTAAAATATCAAATTTTTCGCCATGCCCGATGAGACTGCCAGGTTTGGTGAGTTTTTGTGCATGTTTCGGGGGTCAAAAATGCGATCGAACAATCGGAAAAATAATAATAATAATTTCTACAAAAACAATAGGGACTTCGCAGCGGTCGCTGCTCAGGCCCTAATAATAATAATAATAATAATAATAAAAGTAATAATATTTTCTACAAAAACAATAGGGACCTCGCCGCGGTCGCTGCTCGGGCCCCAATAATAATTTCTACACAAAGTCCATTGTGGTGACCCGCCCCCTTTTAAGTAAATTCAAAATGGCCGACTTCCTGTAAAACCTAGCTCATTGCTCCAAGAGACTTTTTTGTAGGTCTTGGTCTTATACATACAGTGAACCCTCGCTACTTCGCGGTTCACCTTTCGCAGGTTCAGTGCTTCGCGGGTCTAAAAAATATTCGGGGGCATTGTAGTTTCGCCGAGCGGCACGACGGGGCGCTGGAGCGGTTAGACGGCCGGCGTGCGCCGAAGAAGAGCGTGGGCGAAGAGGAGAGTGGACGAAGAAGAGCACGTTCCCCCGGACACGATCGGTGGCGACGTTTCGCGCGGTTCGGACCGTACCAGAGCTCCGGCCAGCGTGCGTGGCAGTTAAGCCGTAGAGGAGCACCTTCCCCGGGCACGGGCGGTGCCAAGCGGCCCCTAAGTTTAACCGAATGGAAGCTCCGGAGGAGGAGGGCATGCTCGCGTCACAGTAAGCCGAAGAGGAGCACCTTCCCCGGGCACGGGCGGTTCCAAGCGGCCCCTAAGTTTAACCGAATGGAAGCTCCGGAGGAGGAGGGCATGCTCGCGTCACAGTAAGCCGAAGAGGAGCACCTTCCCCGGGCACGGGCGGTGCCAAGCGGCCCCTAAGTTTAACCGAATGGAAGCTCCGGACGGAGGAGGACGGGCGTGTGTCACAGTTAAGCCAAATTGGAGCACCTCTTCTGCCCGGGCACGAGCGGAGCGCGAGGCTGTCAGTTATGAATGAATAAATGAATAAATAAATAAAGAATGCCACCTTTCATTTCACAGGGCACACCGGACGGCGTACCAGCAGGTAAAAGTCGGAGTAATTAAATAAATACAAAAAGAATGGCTGGGGAATAAAAAAATAATACGTTTTAATAATAATTTGGTTTTTTTGTTATAACATGAATTTCACTCTCTCTCTCCCCGTATATATATATATATATATATATATATATATATATATATATATATATATATATATTTATTATATATATTGTATATTTTTTTTAAGCATTTTTGAAGGTGCGCCGCTACTTCGCGGATTTTCAGTTTTCGCGGGTGGTCTCGGTCCCCATTAACCGCGATAACCGAGGGTTCACTGTACTCCATAAAATTTACAAAAAGCGAGGTGAAACACTCAACCAGAGCTGCTTTTTTTTAACATTTCTCGAGGGCCATGGCGAGCCATTTCAAAAAAGCTGCACAACTAACGTATAAAATATTGATAAATTTGCTCGGCCTGATGTGTGTGTAAAGTTTTACGAGTTGTCGTTCATATTTAGAACCTCATAATCAGCTTTGTTTTATTACCGAACAGTGCAATGCCACTCCCACAACTTTTCACGAAAAATCACGAATTTCGTATTGTGACATCCTCATGGCCGAAACAGTCATCCGAGCATATATGAGGGCGACCTTGTTGAGTTGCACGGAGAAAAACATCCAAGAAAATAACTTGTATTAGCTTTTACCAGTTGGTGGCGCTACTACTACGATATAAAATAAGTTGGTAGATGTCTTCAGGGCTGAAGTATCCTCAAATGTGTACAACTTCGAGAAGATAGGATGATCTGAGTCATGTTGCCGGAGCTTTTGTTGCCACAGAGTACAATCGGACTTTTCAGCACCTTAATAGCCACGCCTTTTGCCAAAACGTCACAAAATTCGGCAGAGAGTAAGATCATTGTCTTGAGTCTTTTCTGACTAATTTTCAGTCGGATTCGTCAAAAGGGCACCGTGCAGTACGTGAAAATTAAAATAAAAACAAATTTTTGATTCCACTTGGCGGCACTGTGTGTATAACAAAATAATAACATTAAGATGTCTTCAGGTCGGGACGTTTTATTTACAGGTGAAGGTTTGGATTTTTAGGAGCATGTGCAGGGGAGTTATTAAGCATTCATTTATTTGTATTAGGTTCATTTTGTCTTCTTATTATTGATATTTGACTGATTCATTAAAAGCAGACAATTATGTTTTAGGTTAATTTTTTACCTGACATGTTTCGGCGAGTCTTTCGCCTACTTCAGAGTGTCGCATGATGGTGTCTTGAGCTGATGTTCCATGAGGGTGTGACTTACCTGTCAAAAAAATGAAAAAAATCAGAGCAGTAAAAGAACAAGCACAACATGAACATTACAAATCAGCAATCACTGACCACTGCAAAAGGGAAAACCACATCATGGACCGGGAGAAGGGCAGGGTCATCCACACAGAAGAGAACAAACAACAGCGCTGGATCAGAGAGGCCATTGAGATCTGCAAGCGAGGCATAAAAACCATGAACAGAGACAAGGGAGCCTTCATCCTCTCTACCACCTGGACCAGCATCTTGGCGGAGTGAACGGACAGCGGGGGGCGTGACTTGCCTTCATTCTTGTGACAGGTAAGTCACGCCCTCATGGAACATCAGCTGATAAAGGCGGGTCACAAGACACCATCATGTGACACTCTGAAGAAGGCGAAAGACTTTCGTATTGTGACATGCTCAAGGCCTAAACACTCATCCGAGCAAATATAAGGTAGATTTTGTTAACATGCCCGGAGAAAAACATCAACGAAAATAATTTATATTTGTTTTAACCAGTTGGTGGCGCTACCACTGCGATCAAAAATAAGTTGGCAGCCGTCTTCAGGGCCTGAATATCCTCAAATGTGAAAAATTTCGAGAAGATGGATCATCTGAATCATTTTGCAGGAACTTTTGTTGCCACGGAGAATAATCAGACTCTGCGGCACCGTAATAGCCACGCCCTTCGAAGGAAAGTCACAAAAATAGGGATAGAGTAAGATCAATGTCTTGAGTCTTTTCTAGCCAATTTTCAATCAGATTCGTTAAAAGGGCACCGTGCAGTACGTCAAAATGTAAAAAATGATATTGATTGGCGCAAGGTGTATAACTGAATATAAACATATAGATGTCTTCAGGTACAGACTCTTTATGTACATGTGAAGTTTTGGATTTTTAGCAGCATGTGCAGGAGAGTTATTAAGCATTTTGTCCATTGCGGCGAAGGAAATCTTAAGTGAAAACTTTGATGCCCCGCCCCCGTCATATAGTATTTCGGAAACAAAAAATTTTAGCCCCAGTGTTTGTCCCAGGTCTTCAGATGCTACAGACAGAATTTTAAGGCAATCAGATGAAGCCTTTAGGATCAGGGTGCAAAAGAATGACCCCTGTAAACATGCAAAAAAGGGCAAAAGTCGGACTTTCAAAAATTCAGAACTCACTTCCTGTTCATATTAGACGTTAAAATATCAAATTTTTCGCCATGCCCGATGAGACTGCCAGGTTTGGTGAGTTTTTGTGCATGTTTCGGGGGTCAAAAATGCGATCGAACAATCGGAAAAATAATAATAATAATTTCTACAAAAACAATAGGGACTTCGCAGCGGTCGCTGCTCAGGCCCTAATAATAATAATAATAATAATAATAAAAGTAATAATATTTTCTACAAAAACAATAGGGACCTCGCCGCGGTCGCTGCTCGGGCCCCAATAATAATTTCTACACAAAGTCCATTGTGGTGACCCGCCCCCTTTTAAGTAAATTCAAAATGGCCGACTTCCTGTAAAACCTAGCTCATTGCTCCAAGAGACTTTTTTGTAGGTCTTGGTCTTATACATACAGTGAACCCTCGCTACTTCGCGGTTCACCTTTCGCAGGTTCAGTGCTTCGCGGGTCTAAAAAATATTCGGGGGCATTGTAGTTTCGCCGAGCGGCACGACGGGGCGCTGGAGCGGTTAGACGGCCGGCGTGCGCCGAAGAAGAGCGTGGGCGAAGAGGAGAGTGGACGAAGAAGAGCACGTTCCCCCGGACACGATCGGTGGCGACGTTTCGCGCGGTTCGGACCGTACCAGAGCTCCGGCCAGCGTGCGTGGCAGTTAAGCCGTAGAGGAGCACCTTCCCCGGGCACGGGCGGTGCCAAGCGGCCCCTAAGTTTAACCGAATGGAAGCTCCGGAGGAGGAGGGCATGCTCGCGTCACAGTAAGCCGAAGAGGAGCACCTTCCCCGGGCACGGGCGGTTCCAAGCGGCCCCTAAGTTTAACCGAATGGAAGCTCCGGAGGAGGAGGGCATGCTCGCGTCACAGTAAGCCGAAGAGGAGCACCTTCCCCGGGCACGGGCGGTGCCAAGCGGCCCCTAAGTTTAACCGAATGGAAGCTCCGGACGGAGGAGGACGGGCGTGTGTCACAGTTAAGCCAAATTGGAGCACCTCTTCTGCCCGGGCACGAGCGGAGCGCGAGGCTGTCAGTTATGAATGAATAAATGAATAAATAAATAAAGAATGCCACCTTTCATTTCACAGGGCACACCGGACGGCGTACCAGCAGGTAAAAGTCGGAGTAATTAAATAAATACAAAAAGAATGGCTGGGGAATAAAAAAATAATACGTTTTAATAATAATTTGGTTTTTTTGTTATAACATGAATTTCACTCTCTCTCTCCCCGTATATATATATATATATATATATATATATATATATATATATATATATATTTATTATATATATTGTATATTTTTTTTAAGCATTTTTGAAGGTGCGCCGCTACTTCGCGGATTTTCAGTTTTCGCGGGTGGTCTCGGTCCCCATTAACCGCGATAACCGAGGGTTCACTGTACTCCATAAAATTTACAAAAAGCGAGGTGAAACACTCAACCAGAGCTGCTTTTTTTTAACATTTCTCGAGGGCCATGGCGAGCCATTTCAAAAAAGCTGCACAACTAACGTATAAAATATTGATAAATTTGCTCGGCCTGATGTGTGTGTAAAGTTTTACGAGTTGTCGTTCATATTTAGAACCTCATAATCAGCTTTGTTTTATTGCCGAACAGTGCAATGCCACTCCCACAACTTTTCACGAAAAATCACGAATTTCGTATTGTGACATCCTCATGGCCGAAACAGTCATCCGAGCATATATGAGGGCGACCTTGTTGAGTTGCACGGAGAAAAACATCCAAGAAAATAACTTGTATTAGCTTTTACCAGTTGGTGGCGCTACTACTACGATATAAAATAAGTTGGTAGATGTCTTCAGGGCTGAAGTATCCTCAAATGTGTACAACTTCGAGAAGATAGGATGATCTGAGTCATGTTGCCGGAGCTTTTGTTGCCACAGAGTACAATCGGACTTTTCAGCACCTTAATAGCCACGCCTTTTGCCAAAACGTCACAAAATTCGGCAGAGAGTAAGATCATTGTCTTGAGTCTTTTCTGACTAATTTTCAGTCGGATTCGTCAAAAGGGCACCGTGCAGTACGTGAAAATTAAAATAAAAACAAATTTTTGATTCCACTTGGCGGCACTGTGTGTATAACAAAATAATAACATTAAGATGTCTTCAGGTCGGGACGTTTTATTTACAGGTGAAGGTTTGGATTTTTAGGAGCATGTGCAGGGGAGTTATTAAGCATTCATTTATTTGTATTAGGTTCATTTTGTCTTCTTATTATTGATATTTGACTGATTCATTAAAAGCAGACAATTATGTTTTAGGTTAATTTTTTACCTGACATGTTTCGGCGAGTCTTTCGCCTTCTTCAGAGTGTCGCATGATGGTGTCTTGAGCTGATGTTCCATGAGGGTGTGACTTACCTGTCAAAAAAATGAAAAAATCAGAGCAGTAAAAGAACAAGCACAACATGAACATTACAAATCAGCAATCACTGACCACTGCAAAAGGGAAAACCACATCATGGACCGGGAGAAGGGCAGGGTCATCCGCACAGAAGAGAACAAACAACAGCGCTGGATCAGAGAGGCCATTGAGATCTGCAAGCGAGGCATAAAAACCATGAACAGAGACAAGGGAGCCTTCATCCTCTCTACCACCTGGACCAGCATCTTGGCGGAGTGAACGGACACCGGGGGGCGTGACTTGCCTTCATTCTTGTGACAGGTAAGTCACGCCCTCATGGAACATCAGCTGATAAAGACGGGTCACAAGACACCATCATGTGACACTCTGAAGAAGGCGAAAGACTTTCGTATTGTGACATGCTCAAGGCCTAAACACTCATCCGAGCAAATATAAGGTAGATTTTGTTAACCTGCCCGGAGAAAAACATCAACGAAAATAATTTGTATTTGTTTTAACCAGTTGGTGGCGCTACCACTGCGATCAAAAATAAGTTGGCAGCCGTCTTCAGGGCCTGAATATCCTCAAATGTGAAAGATTTCCAGAAGATGGATCATCTGAATCATTTTGCAGGAACTTTTGTTGCCACGGAGAATAATCAGACTCTGCGGCACCGTAATAGCCACGCCCTTTGAAGGAAAGTCATAAAAATAGGGATAGAGTAAGATCAATGTCTTGAGTCTTTTCTAGCCAATTTTCAGTCGGATTCGTTAAAAGGGCACCGTGCAGTACGTCAAAATGTAAACATTTATATTGATTGGCGCAAGGTGTATAACTGAATATAAACATATAGATGTCTTCAGGTACCGACTCTTTATGTACATGTGAAGTTTTGGATTTTTAGCAGCACGGGCAGGAGAGTTATTAAGCATTTTGTCCATTGCGGCGAAGGAAATCTTAAGTGAAAACTTTGAAGCCCCGCCCCCGTCATATAGTATTTCGGAAACAAAAAATTTTAGCCCCAGTGTTTGTCCCAGGTCTTAAGATGCTCCAGACAGAACTTTAAGGCAATCAGATGAAGCCTTTAGGATCAGGGTGCAAAAGAATGACCCCTGTAAACATGCAAAAAAGGGCAAAAGTCGGACTTTCAAAAATTCATAACTCACTTCCTGTTCATATTAGACGTTAAAAAATATCAAATTTTTCGCCATGCCCGATGAGACTGCCAAGTTTGGTGAGTTTTTGTGCATGTTTCGGGGGTCAAAAATGCGATCGAACAATCGGAAAAATAATAATAATAATAATTTCTACAAAAACAATAGGGACTTCGCAGCGGTCGCTGCTCAGGCCCTAATAATAATAATAATAATAATAATAAAAGTAATAATATTTTCTACAAAAACAATAGGGACCTCGCCGCGGTCGCTGCTCGGGCCCCAATAATAATTTCTACACAAAGTCCATTGTGGTGACCCGCCCCCTTTTAAGTAAATTCAAAATGGCCGACTTCCTGTAAAACCTAGCTCATTGCTCCAAGAGACTTTTTTGTAGGTCTTGGTCTTATACATACAGTGAACCCTCGCTACTTCGCGGTTCACCTTTCGCAGGTTCAGTGCTTCGCGGGTCTAAAAAATATTCGGGGGCATTGTAGTTTCGCCGAGCGGCACGACGGGGCGCTGGAGCGGTTAGACGGCCGGCGTGCGCCGAAGAAGAGCGTGGGCGAAGAGGAGAGTGGACGAAGAAGAGCACGTTCCCCCGGACACGATCGGTGGCGACGTTTCGCGCGGTTCGGACCGTACCAGAGCTCCGGCCAGCGTGCGTGGCAGTTAAGCCGTAGAGGAGCACCTTCCCCGGGCACGGGCGGTGCCAAGCGGCCCCTAAGTTTAACCGAATGGAAGCTCCGGAGGAGGAGGGCATGCTCGCGTCACAGTAAGCCGAAGAGGAGCACCTTCCCCGGGCACGGGCGGTTCCAAGCGGCCCCTAAGTTTAACCGAATGGAAGCTCCGGAGGAGGAGGGCATGCTCGCGTCACAGTAAGCCGAAGAGGAGCACCTTCCCCGGGCACGGGCGGTGCCAAGCGGCCCCTAAGTTTAACCGAATGGAAGCTCCGGACGGAGGAGGACGGGCGTGTGTCACAGTTAAGCCAAATTGGAGCACCTCTTCTGCCCGGGCACGAGCGGAGCGCGAGGCTGTCAGTTATGAATGAATAAATGAATAAATAAATAAAGAATGCCACCTTTCATTTCACAGGGCACACCGGACGGCGTACCAGCAGGTAAAAGTCGGAGTAATTAAATAAATACAAAAAGAATGGCTGGGGAATAAAAAAATAATACGTTTTAATAATAATTTGGTTTTTTTGTTATAACATGAATTTCACTCTCTCTCTCCCCGTATATATATATATATATATATATATATATATATATATATATATATATATATTTATTATATATATTGTATATTTTTTTTAAGCATTTTTGAAGGTGCGCCGCTACTTCGCGGATTTTCAGTTTTCGCGGGTGGTCTCGGTCCCCATTAACCGCGATAACCGAGGGTTCACTGTACTCCATAAAATTTACAAAAAGCGAGGTGAAACACTCAACCAGAGCTGCTTTTTTTTAACATTTCTCGAGGGCCATGGCGAGCCATTTCAAAAAAGCTGCACAACTAACGTATAAAATATTGATAAATTTGCTCGGCCTGATGTGTGTGTAAAGTTTTACGAGTTGTCGTTCATATTTAGAACCTCATAATCAGCTTTGTTTTATTGCCGAACAGTGCAATGCCACTCCCACAACTTTTCACGAAAAATCACGAATTTCGTATTGTGACATCCTCATGGCCGAAACAGTCATCCGAGCATATATGAGGGCGACCTTGTTGAGTTGCACGGAGAAAAACATCCAAGAAAATAACTTGTATTAGCTTTTACCAGTTGGTGGCGCTACTACTACGATATAAAATAAGTTGGTAGATGTCTTCAGGGCTGAAGTATCCTCAAATGTGTACAACTTCGAGAAGATAGGATGATCTGAGTCATGTTGCCGGAGCTTTTGTTGCCACAGAGTACAATCGGACTTTTCAGCACCTTAATAGCCACGCCTTTTGCCAAAACGTCACAAAATTCGGCAGAGAGTAAGATCATTGTCTTGAGTCTTTTCTGACTAATTTTCAGTCGGATTCGTCAAAAGGGCACCGTGCAGTACGTGAAAATTAAAATAAAAACAAATTTTTGATTCCACTTGGCGGCACTGTGTGTATAACAAAATAATAACATTAAGATGTCTTCAGGTCGGGACGTTTTATTTACAGGTGAAGGTTTGGATTTTTAGGAGCATGTGCAGGGGAGTTATTAAGCATTCATTTATTTGTATTAGGTTCATTTTGTCTTCTTATTATTGATATTTGACTGATTCATTAAAAGCAGACAATTATGTTTTAGGTTAATTTTTTACCTGACATGTTTCGGCGAGTCTTTCGCCTTCTTCAGAGTGTCGCATGATGGTGTCTTGAGCTGATGTTCCATGAGGGTGTGACTTACCTGTCAAAAAAATGAAAAAATCAGAGCAGTAAAAGAACAAGCACAACATGAACATTACAAATCAGCAATCACTGACCACTGCAAAAGGGAAAACCACATCATGGACCGGGAGAAGGGCAGGGTCATCCGCACAGAAGAGAACAAACAACAGCGCTGGATCAGAGAGGCCATTGAGATCTGCAAGCGAGGCATAAAAACCATGAACAGAGACAAGGGAGCCTTCATCCTCTCTACCACCTGGACCAGCATCTTGGCGGAGTGAACGGACACCGGGGGGCGTGACTTGCCTTCATTCTTGTGACAGGTAAGTCACGCCCTCATGGAACATCAGCTGATAAAGACGGGTCACAAGACACCATCATGTGACACTCTGAAGAAGGCGAAAGACTTTCGTATTGTGACATGCTCAAGGCCTAAACACTCATCCGAGCAAATATAAGGTAGATTTTGTTAACCTGCCCGGAGAAAAACATCAACGAAAATAATTTGTATTTGTTTTAACCAGTTGGTGGCGCTACCACTGCGATCAAAAATAAGTTGGCAGCCGTCTTCAGGGCCTGAATATCCTCAAATGTGAAAGATTTCCAGAAGATGGATCATCTGAATCATTTTGCAGGAACTTTTGTTGCCACGGAGAATAATCAGACTCTGCGGCACCGTAATAGCCACGCCCTTTGAAGGAAAGTCATAAAAATAGGGATAGAGTAAGATCAATGTCTTGAGTCTTTTCTAGCCAATTTTCAGTCGGATTCGTTAAAAGGGCACCGTGCAGTACGTCAAAATGTAAACATTTATATTGATTGGCGCAAGGTGTATAACTGAATATAAACATATAGATGTCTTCAGGTACCGACTCTTTATGTACATGTGAAGTTTTGGATTTTTAGCAGCACGGGCAGGAGAGTTATTAAGCATTTTGTCCATTGCGGCGAAGGAAATCTTAAGTGAAAACTTTGAAGCCCCGCCCCCGTCATATAGTATTTCGGAAACAAAAAATTTTAGCCCCAGTGTTTGTCCCAGGTCTTAAGATGCTCCAGACAGAACTTTAAGGCAATCAGATGAAGCCTTTAGGATCAGGGTGCAAAAGAATGACCCCTGTAAACATGCAAAAAAGGGCAAAAGTCGGACTTTCAAAAATTCATAACTCACTTCCTGTTCATATTAGACGTTAAAAAATATCAAATTTTTCGCCATGCCCGATGAGACTGCCAAGTTTGGTGAGTTTTTGTGCATGTTTCGGGGGTCAAAAATGCGATCGAACAATCGGAAAAATAATAATAATAATAATTTCTACAAAAACAATAGGGACTTCGCAGCGGTCGCTGCTCAGGCCCTAATAATAATAATAATAATAATAATAATAATAATAAAAGTAATAATATTTTCTACAAAAACAATAGGGACCTCGCCGCGGTCGCTGCTCGGGCCCCAATAATAATTTCTACACAAAGTCCATTGTGGAGACCCGCCCCCTTTTAAGTAAATTCAAAATGGCCGACTTCCTGTAAAACCTAGCTCATTGCTCCAAGAGACTTTTTTGTAGGTCTTGGTCTTATACATACAGTGAACCCTCGCTACTTCGAGGTTCACCTTTCGCGGGTTCAGTGCTTCGCGGGTCTAAAAAATATTCGGGGGCATTGTAGTTTCGCCGAGCGGCACGACGGGGCGCTGGAGCGGTTAGACGGCCGGCGTGCGCCGAAGAAGAGCGTGGGCGAAGAGGAGAGTGGACGAAGAAGAGCACGTTCCCCCGGACACGATCGGTGGCGACGTTTCGCGCGGTTCGGACCGTACCAGAGCTCCGGCCGGCGTGCGTGGCAGTTAAGCCGTAGAGGAGCATCTTCCCCGGGCACGGGCGGTTCCAAGCGGCCCCTGAGTTTAACCGAATGGAAGCTCCGGAGGAGGAGGGCATGCTCGCGTCACAGTAAGCCGAAGAGGAGCACCTTCCCCGGGCACGGGCGGTTCCAAGCGGCCCCTAAGTTTAACCGAATGGAAGCTCCGGAGGAGGAGGGCATGCTCGCGTCACAGTAAGCCGAAGAGGAGCACCTTCCCCGGGCACGGGCGGTGCCAAGCGGCCCCTAAGTTTAACCGAATGGAAGCTCCGGGGGAGGAGGGCGGGCGTGTGTCACAGTTAAGCCGAATTGGAGCACCTCTTCTGCCGGGCACAAGCGGAGCGCGAGGCTGTCAGTTATGAATGAATAAATGAATAAATAAATAAAGAATGCCACCTTTCATTTCACAGGGCACACCGGACGGCGTACCAGCAGGTAAAAGTCGGAGTAATTAAATAAATACAAAAAGAATGGCTGGGGAATAAAAAAATAATACGTTTTAATAATAATTTGGTTTTTTTGTTATAACATGAATTTCACTCTCTCTCTCCCCGTATATATATATATATATATATATATATATATATATATATATATATTTATTATATATATTGTATATTTTTTTTAAGCATTTTTGAAGGTGCGCCGCTACTTCGCGGATTTTCAGTTTTCGCGGGTGGTCTCGGTCCCCATTAACCGCGATAACCGAGGGTTCACTGTACTCCATAAAATTTACAAAAAGCGAGGTGAAACACTCAACCAGGGCTGCTTTTTTTTAACATTTCTCGAGGGCCATGGCGAGCCATTTCAAAAAAGCTGCACAACTAACGTATAAAATATTGATAAATTTGCTCGGCCTGATGTGTGTGTAAAGTTTTACGAGTTGTCGTTCATATTTAGAACCTCATAATCAGCTTTGTTTTATTGCCGAACAGTGCAATGCCACTCCCACAACTTTTCACGAAAAATCACGAATTTCGTATTGTGACATCCTCATGGCCGAAACAGTCATCCGAGCATATATGAGGGCGACCTTGTTGAGTTGCACGGAGAAAAACATCCAAGAAAATAACTTGTATTAGCTTTTACCAGTTGGTGGCGCTACTACTACGATATAAAATAAGTTGGTAGATGTCTTCAGGGCTGAAGTATCCTCAAATGTGTACAACTTCGAGAAGATAGGATGATCTGAGTCATGTTGCCGGAGCTTTTGTTGCCACAGAGTACAATCGGACTTTTCAGCACCTTAATAGCCACGCCTTTTGCCAAAACGTCACAAAATTCGGCAGAGAGTAAGATCATTGTCTTGAGTCTTTTCTGACTAATTTTCAGTCGGATTCGTCAAAAGGGCACCGTGCAGTACGTGAAAATTAAAATAAAAACAAATTTTTGATTCCACTTGGCGGCACTGTGTGTATAACAAAATAATAACATTAAGATGTCTTCAGGTCGGGACGTTTTATTTACAGGTGAAGGTTTGGATTTTTAGGAGCATGTGCAGGGGAGTTATTAAGCATTCATTTATTTGTATTAGGTTCATTTTGTCTTCTTATTATTGATATTTGACTGATTCATTAAAAGCAGACAATTATGTTTTAGGTTAATTTTTTACCTGACATGTTTCGGCGAGTCTTTCGCCTTCTTCAGAGTGTCGCATGATGGTGTCTTGAGCTGATGTTCCATGAGGGTGTGACTTACCTGTCAAAAAAATGAAAAAATCAGAGCAGTAAAAGAACAAGCACAACATGAACATTACAAATCAGCAATCACTGACCACTGCAAAAGGGAAAACCACATCATGGACCGGGAGAAGGGCAGGGTCATCCGCACAGAAGAGAACAAACAACAGCGCTGGATCAGAGAGGCCATTGAGATCTGCAAGCGAGGCATAAAAACCATGAACAGAGACAAGGGAGCCTTCATCCTCTCTACCACCTGGACCAGCATCTTGGCGGAGTGAACGGACACCGGGGGGCGTGACTTGCCTTCATTCTTGTGACAGGTAAGTCACGCCCTCATGGAACATCAGCTGATAAAGACGGGTCACAAGACACCATCATGTGACACTCTGAAGAAGGCGAAAGACTTTCGTATTGTGACATGCTCAAGGCCTAAACACTCATCCGAGCAAATATAAGGTAGATTTTGTTAACCTGCCCGGAGAAAAACATCAACGAAAATAATTTGTATTTGTTTTAACCAGTTGGTGGCGCTACCACTGCGATCAAAAATAAGTTGGCAGCCGTCTTCAGGGCCTGAATATCCTCAAATGTGAAAGATTTCCAGAAGATGGATCATCTGAATCATTTTGCAGGAACTTTTGTTGCCACGGAGAATAATCAGACTCTGCGGCACCGTAATAGCCACGCCCTTTGAAGGAAAGTCATAAAAATAGGGATAGAGTAAGATCAATGTCTTGAGTCTTTTCTAGCCAATTTTCAGTCGGATTCGTTAAAAGGGCACCGTGCAGTACGTCAAAATGTAAACATTTATATTGATTGGCGCAAGGTGTATAACTGAATATAAACATATAGATGTCTTCAGGTACCGACTCTTTATGTACATGTGAAGTTTTGGATTTTTAGCAGCACGGGCAGGAGAGTTATTAAGCATTTTGTCCATTGCGGCGAAGGAAATCTTAAGTGAAAACTTTGAAGCCCCGCCCCCGTCATATAGTATTTCGGAAACAAAAAATTTTAGCCCCAGTGTTTGTCCCAGGTCTTAAGATGCTCCAGACAGAACTTTAAGGCAATCAGATGAAGCCTTTAGGATCAGGGTGCAAAAGAATGACCCCTGTAAACATGCAAAAAAGGGCAAAAGTCGGACTTTCAAAAATTCATAACTCACTTCCTGTTCATATTAGACGTTAAAAAATATCAAATTTTTCGCCATGCCCGATGAGACTGCCAAGTTTGGTGAGTTTTTGTGCATGTTTCGGGGGTCAAAAATGCGATCGAACAATCGGAAAAATAATAATAATAATAATTTCTACAAAAACAATAGGGACTTCGCAGCGGTCGCTGCTCAGGCCCTAATAATAATAATAATAATAATAATAATAATAATAAAAGTAATAATATTTTCTACAAAAACAATAGGGACCTCGCCGCGGTCGCTGCTCGGGCCCCAATAATAATTTCTACACAAAGTCCATTGTGGAGACCCGCCCCCTTTTAAGTAAATTCAAAATGGCCGACTTCCTGTAAAACCTAGCTCATTGCTCCAAGAGACTTTTTTGTAGGTCTTGGTCTTATACATACAGTGAACCCTCGCTACTTCGAGGTTCACCTTTCGCGGGTTCAGTGCTTCGCGGGTCTAAAAAATATTCGGGGGCATTGTAGTTTCGCCGAGCGGCACGACGGGGCGCTGGAGCGGTTAGACGGCCGGCGTGCGCCGAAGAAGAGCGTGGGCGAAGAGGAGAGTGGACGAAGAAGAGCACGTTCCCCCGGACACGATCGGTGGCGACGTTTCGCGCGGTTCGGACCGTACCAGAGCTCCGGCCGGCGTGCGTGGCAGTTAAGCCGTAGAGGAGCATCTTCCCCGGGCACGGGCGGTTCCAAGCGGCCCCTGAGTTTAACCGAATGGAAGCTCCGGAGGAGGAGGGCATGCTCGCGTCACAGTAAGCCGAAGAGGAGCACCTTCCCCGGGCACGGGCGGTTCCAAGCGGCCCCTAAGTTTAACCGAATGGAAGCTCCGGAGGAGGAGGGCATGCTCGCGTCACAGTAAGCCGAAGAGGAGCACCTTCCCCGGGCACGGGCGGTGCCAAGCGGCCCCTAAGTTTAACCGAATGGAAGCTCCGGGGGAGGAGGGCGGGCGTGTGTCACAGTTAAGCCGAATTGGAGCACCTCTTCTGCCCGGGCACGAGCGGAGCGCGAGGCTGTCAGTTATGAATGAATAAATGAATGAATAAATAAAGAATGCCACCTTTCATTTCACAGGGCACACCGGACGGCGTACCAGCAGGTAAAAGTCGGAGTAATTAAATAAATACAAAAAGAATGGTTGGGGAATAAAAAAATAATAAGTTTTAATAATAATTTGTTTTTTTTGTTATAACATGAATTTCACTCTCTCTCTCCCCCCGTATATATATATATATATATATATATATATATATATATATATATATATATATATATATATATATTTATATATTTATTATATATTTTTTTTAAGCATTTTTGAAGGTGCGCCGCTACTTCGCGGATTTTCAGTTTTCGCGGGTGGTCTCGGTCCCCATTAACCGCGATAACCGAGGGTTCACTGTACTCCATAAAATTTACAAAAAGCGAGGTGAAACACTCAACCAGGGCTGCTTTTTTGAACATTTCTCGAGGGCCATGGCGAGCCATTTCAAAAAAGCTGCACAACTAACGTATAAAATATTGATAAATTTGCTCGGCCTGATGTGTGTGTAAAGTTTCACGAGTTGTCGTTCATATTTAGAACCTCATAATCAGCTTTGTTTTATTGCCGAACAGTGCAATGCCACTCCCACAACTTTTCATGAAAAAGGACGAATTTCGTATTGTGACATCCTCATGGCCGAAACAGTCATCCGAGCATATATGAGGGCGACCTTGTTGAGTTGCACGGAGAAAAACATCCAAGAAAATAACTTGTATTAGCTTTTACCAGTTGGGGGCGCTACTACTACGATGAAAAATAAGTTGGTAGATGTCTTCAGGGCTGAAGTATCCTCAAATGTGTGCAACTTCGAGAAGATAGGATCATCTGAGTCATGTTGCTGGAGCTTTTGTTGCCACAGAGTACAATCGGACTTTTCAGCACCGTAATAGCCACGCCTTTTGCCAAAACGTCACAAAATTCGGCAGAGAGTAAGATCATTGTCTTGAGTCTTTTCTGACTAATTTTCAGTCGGATTCGTCGAAAGGGCATCGTGCAGTACGTGACAATTAAAATAAAAACAAATTTTTGATTCCACTTGGCGGCACTGTGTGTATAACAAAATAATAACATTAAGATGTCTTCAGGTCGGGACGTTTTATTTACAGGTGAAGGTTTGGATTTTTAGGAGCATGTGCAGGGGAGTTATTAAGCATTCATTTATTTGTATTAGGTTCATTTTGTCTTCTTATTATTGATATTTGACTGATTCATTAAAAGCAGACAATTATGTTTTAGGTTAATTTTTTACCTGACATGTTTCGGCGAGTCTTTCGCCTACTTCAGAGTGTCGCATGATGGTGTCTTGAGCTGATGTTCCATGAGGGTGTGACTTACCTGTCAAAAAAATGAAAAAAATCAGAGCAGTAAAAGAACAAGCACAACATGAACATTACAAATCAGCAATCACTGACCACTGCAAAAGGGAAAACCACATCATGGACCGGGAGAAGGGCAGGGTCATCCACACAGAAGAGAACAAACAACAGCGCTGGATCAGAGAGGCCATTGAGATCTGCAAGCGAGGCATAAAAACCATGAACAGAGACAAGGGAGCCTTCATCCTCTCTACCACCTGGACCAGCATCTTGGCGGAGTGAACGGACAGCGGGGGGCGTGACTTGCCTTCATTCTTGTGACAGGTAAGTCACGCCCTCATGGAACATCAGCTGATAAAGGCGGGTCACAAGACACCATCATGTGACACTCTGAAGAAGGCGAAAGACTTTCGTATTGTGACATGCTCAAGGCCTAAACACTCATCCGAGCAAATATAAGGTAGATTTTGTTAACATGCCCGGAGAAAAACATCAACGAAAATAATTTATATTTGTTTTAACCAGTTGGTGGCGCTACCACTGCGATCAAAAATAAGTTGGCAGCCGTCTTCAGGGCCTGAATATCCTCAAATGTGAAAAATTTCGAGAAGATGGATCATCTGAATCATTTTGCAGGAACTTTTGTTGCCACGGAGAATAATCAGACTCTGCGGCACCGTAATAGCCACGCCCTTCGAAGGAAAGTCACAAAAATAGGGATAGAGTAAGATCAATGTCTTGAGTCTTTTCTAGCCAATTTTCAATCAGATTCGTTAAAAGGGCACCGTGCAGTACGTCAAAATGTAAAAAATGATATTGATTGGCGCAAGGTGTATAACTGAATATAAACATATAGATGTCTTCAGGTACAGACTCTTTATGTACATGTGAAGTTTTGGATTTTTAGCAGCATGTGCAGGAGAGTTATTAAGCATTTTGTCCATTGCGGCGAAGGAAATCTTAAGTGAAAACTTTGATGCCCCGCCCCCGTCATATAGTATTTCGGAAACAAAAAATTTTAGCCCCAGTGTTTGTCCCAGGTCTTCAGATGCTACAGACAGAATTTTAAGGCAATCAGATGAAGCCTTTAGGATCAGGGTGCAAAAGAATGACCCCTGTAAACATGCAAAAAAGGGCAAAAGTCGGACTTTCAAAAATTCAGAACTCACTTCCTGTTCATATTAGACGTTAAAATATCAAATTTTTCGCCATGCCCGATGAGACTGCCAGGTTTGGTGAGTTTTTGTGCATGTTTCGGGGGTCAAAAATGCGATCGAACAATCGGAAAAATAATAATAATAATTTCTACAAAAACAATAGGGACTTCGCAGCGGTCGCTGCTCAGGCCCTAATAATAATAATAATAATAATAATAAAAGTAATAATATTTTCTACAAAAACAATAGGGACCTCGCCGCGGTCGCTGCTCGGGCCCCAATAATAATTTCTACACAAAGTCCATTGTGGTGACCCGCCCCCTTTTAAGTAAATTCAAAATGGCCGACTTCCTGTAAAACCTAGCTCATTGCTCCAAGAGACTTTTTTGTAGGTCTTGGTCTTATACATACAGTGAACCCTCGCTACTTCGCGGTTCACCTTTCGCAGGTTCAGTGCTTCGCGGGTCTAAAAAATATTCGGGGGCATTGTAGTTTCGCCGAGCGGCACGACGGGGCGCTGGAGCGGTTAGACGGCCGGCGTGCGCCGAAGAAGAGCGTGGGCGAAGAGGAGAGTGGACGAAGAAGAGCACGTTCCCCCGGACACGATCGGTGGCGACGTTTCGCGCGGTTCGGACCGTACCAGAGCTCCGGCCAGCGTGCGTGGCAGTTAAGCCGTAGAGGAGCACCTTCCCCGGGCACGGGCGGTGCCAAGCGGCCCCTAAGTTTAACCGAATGGAAGCTCCGGAGGAGGAGGGCATGCTCGCGTCACAGTAAGCCGAAGAGGAGCACCTTCCCCGGGCACGGGCGGTTCCAAGCGGCCCCTAAGTTTAACCGAATGGAAGCTCCGGAGGAGGAGGGCATGCTCGCGTCACAGTAAGCCGAAGAGGAGCACCTTCCCCGGGCACGGGCGGTGCCAAGCGGCCCCTAAGTTTAACCGAATGGAAGCTCCGGACGGAGGAGGACGGGCGTGTGTCACAGTTAAGCCAAATTGGAGCACCTCTTCTGCCCGGGCACGAGCGGAGCGCGAGGCTGTCAGTTATGAATGAATAAATGAATAAATAAATAAAGAATGCCACCTTTCATTTCACAGGGCACACCGGACGGCGTACCAGCAGGTAAAAGTCGGAGTAATTAAATAAATACAAAAAGAATGGCTGGGGAATAAAAAAATAATACGTTTTAATAATAATTTGGTTTTTTTGTTATAACATGAATTTCACTCTCTCTCTCCCCGTATATATATATATATATATATATATATATATATATATATATATATATATATTTATTATATATATTGTATATTTTTTTTAAGCATTTTTGAAGGTGCGCCGCTACTTCGCGGATTTTCAGTTTTCGCGGGTGGTCTCGGTCCCCATTAACCGCGATAACCGAGGGTTCACTGTACTCCATAAAATTTACAAAAAGCGAGGTGAAACACTCAACCAGAGCTGCTTTTTTTTAACATTTCTCGAGGGCCATGGCGAGCCATTTCAAAAAAGCTGCACAACTAACGTATAAAATATTGATAAATTTGCTCGGCCTGATGTGTGTGTAAAGTTTTACGAGTTGTCGTTCATATTTAGAACCTCATAATCAGCTTTGTTTTATTACCGAACAGTGCAATGCCACTCCCACAACTTTTCACGAAAAATCACGAATTTCGTATTGTGACATCCTCATGGCCGAAACAGTCATCCGAGCATATATGAGGGCGACCTTGTTGAGTTGCACGGAGAAAAACATCCAAGAAAATAACTTGTATTAGCTTTTACCAGTTGGTGGCGCTACTACTACGATATAAAATAAGTTGGTAGATGTCTTCAGGGCTGAAGTATCCTCAAATGTGTACAACTTCGAGAAGATAGGATGATCTGAGTCATGTTGCCGGAGCTTTTGTTGCCACAGAGTACAATCGGACTTTTCAGCACCTTAATAGCCACGCCTTTTGCCAAAACGTCACAAAATTCGGCAGAGAGTAAGATCATTGTCTTGAGTCTTTTCTGACTAATTTTCAGTCGGATTCGTCAAAAGGGCACCGTGCAGTACGTGAAAATTAAAATAAAAACAAATTTTTGATTCCACTTGGCGGCACTGTGTGTATAACAAAATAATAACATTAAGATGTCTTCAGGTCGGGACGTTTTATTTACAGGTGAAGGTTTGGATTTTTAGGAGCATGTGCAGGGGAGTTATTAAGCATTCATTTATTTGTATTAGGTTCATTTTGTCTTCTTATTATTGATATTTGACTGATTCATTAAAAGCAGACAATTATGTTTTAGGTTAATTTTTTACCTGACATGTTTCGGCGAGTCTTTCGCCTACTTCAGAGTGTCGCATGATGGTGTCTTGAGCTGATGTTCCATGAGGGTGTGACTTACCTGTCAAAAAAATGAAAAAAATCAGAGCAGTAAAAGAACAAGCACAACATGAACATTACAAATCAGCAATCACTGACCACTGCAAAAGGGAAAACCACATCATGGACCGGGAGAAGGGCAGGGTCATCCACACAGAAGAGAACAAACAACAGCGCTGGATCAGAGAGGCCATTGAGATCTGCAAGCGAGGCATAAAAACCATGAACAGAGACAAGGGAGCCTTCATCCTCTCTACCACCTGGACCAGCATCTTGGCGGAGTGAACGGACAGCGGGGGGCGTGACTTGCCTTCATTCTTGTGACAGGTAAGTCACGCCCTCATGGAACATCAGCTGATAAAGGCGGGTCACAAGACACCATCATGTGACACTCTGAAGAAGGCGAAAGACTTTCGTATTGTGACATGCTCAAGGCCTAAACACTCATCCGAGCAAATATAAGGTAGATTTTGTTAACATGCCCGGAGAAAAACATCAACGAAAATAATTTATATTTGTTTTAACCAGTTGGTGGCGCTACCACTGCGATCAAAAATAAGTTGGCAGCCGTCTTCAGGGCCTGAATATCCTCAAATGTGAAAAATTTCGAGAAGATGGATCATCTGAATCATTTTGCAGGAACTTTTGTTGCCACGGAGAATAATCAGACTCTGCGGCACCGTAATAGCCACGCCCTTCGAAGGAAAGTCACAAAAATAGGGATAGAGTAAGATCAATGTCTTGAGTCTTTTCTAGCCAATTTTCAATCAGATTCGTTAAAAGGGCACCGTGCAGTACGTCAAAATGTAAAAAATGATATTGATTGGCGCAAGGTGTATAACTGAATATAAACATATAGATGTCTTCAGGTACAGACTCTTTATGTACATGTGAAGTTTTGGATTTTTAGCAGCATGTGCAGGAGAGTTATTAAGCATTTTGTCCATTGCGGCGAAGGAAATCTTAAGTGAAAACTTTGATGCCCCGCCCCCGTCATATAGTATTTCGGAAACAAAAAATTTTAGCCCCAGTGTTTGTCCCAGGTCTTCAGATGCTACAGACAGAATTTTAAGGCAATCAGATGAAGCCTTTAGGATCAGGGTGCAAAAGAATGACCCCTGTAAACATGCAAAAAAGGGCAAAAGTCGGACTTTCAAAAATTCAGAACTCACTTCCTGTTCATATTAGACGTTAAAATATCAAATTTTTCGCCATGCCCGATGAGACTGCCAGGTTTGGTGAGTTTTTGTGCATGTTTCGGGGGTCAAAAATGCGATCGAACAATCGGAAAAATAATAATAATAATTTCTACAAAAACAATAGGGACTTCGCAGCGGTCGCTGCTCAGGCCCTAATAATAATAATAATAATAATAATAAAAGTAATAATATTTTCTACAAAAACAATAGGGACCTCGCCGCGGTCGCTGCTCGGGCCCCAATAATAATTTCTACACAAAGTCCATTGTGGTGACCCGCCCCCTTTTAAGTAAATTCAAAATGGCCGACTTCCTGTAAAACCTAGCTCATTGCTCCAAGAGACTTTTTTGTAGGTCTTGGTCTTATACATACAGTGAACCCTCGCTACTTCGCGGTTCACCTTTCGCAGGTTCAGTGCTTCGCGGGTCTAAAAAATATTCGGGGGCATTGTAGTTTCGCCGAGCGGCACGACGGGGCGCTGGAGCGGTTAGACGGCCGGCGTGCGCCGAAGAAGAGCGTGGGCGAAGAGGAGAGTGGACGAAGAAGAGCACGTTCCCCCGGACACGATCGGTGGCGACGTTTCGCGCGGTTCGGACCGTACCAGAGCTCCGGCCAGCGTGCGTGGCAGTTAAGCCGTAGAGGAGCACCTTCCCCGGGCACGGGCGGTGCCAAGCGGCCCCTAAGTTTAACCGAATGGAAGCTCCGGAGGAGGAGGGCATGCTCGCGTCACAGTAAGCCGAAGAGGAGCACCTTCCCCGGGCACGGGCGGTTCCAAGCGGCCCCTAAGTTTAACCGAATGGAAGCTCCGGAGGAGGAGGGCATGCTCGCGTCACAGTAAGCCGAAGAGGAGCACCTTCCCCGGGCACGGGCGGTGCCAAGCGGCCCCTAAGTTTAACCGAATGGAAGCTCCGGACGGAGGAGGACGGGCGTGTGTCACAGTTAAGCCAAATTGGAGCACCTCTTCTGCCCGGGCACGAGCGGAGCGCGAGGCTGTCAGTTATGAATGAATAAATGAATAAATAAATAAAGAATGCCACCTTTCATTTCACAGGGCACACCGGACGGCGTACCAGCAGGTAAAAGTCGGAGTAATTAAATAAATACAAAAAGAATGGCTGGGGAATAAAAAAATAATACGTTTTAATAATAATTTGGTTTTTTTGTTATAACATGAATTTCACTCTCTCTCTCCCCGTATATATATATATATATATATATATATATATATATATATATATATATATATATATTTATTATATATATTGTATATTTTTTTTAAGCATTTTTGAAGGTGCGCCGCTACTTCGCGGATTTTCAGTTTTCGCGGGTGGTCTCGGTCCCCATTAACCGCGATAACCGAGGGTTCACTGTACTCCATAAAATTTACAAAAAGCGAGGTGAAACACTCAACCAGAGCTGCTTTTTTTTAACATTTCTCGAGGGCCATGGCGAGCCATTTCAAAAAAGCTGCACAACTAACGTATAAAATATTGATAAATTTGCTCGGCCTGATGTGTGTGTAAAGTTTTACGAGTTGTCGTTCATATTTAGAACCTCATAATCAGCTTTGTTTTATTACCGAACAGTGCAATGCCACTCCCACAACTTTTCACGAAAAATCACGAATTTCGTATTGTGACATCCTCATGGCCGAAACAGTCATCCGAGCATATATGAGGGCGACCTTGTTGAGTTGCACGGAGAAAAACATCCAAGAAAATAACTTGTATTAGCTTTTACCAGTTGGTGGCGCTACTACTACGATATAAAATAAGTTGGTAGATGTCTTCAGGGCTGAAGTATCCTCAAATGTGTACAACTTCGAGAAGATAGGATGATCTGAGTCATGTTGCCGGAGCTTTTGTTGCCACAGAGTACAATCGGACTTTTCAGCACCTTAATAGCCACGCCTTTTGCCAAAACGTCACAAAATTCGGCAGAGAGTAAGATCATTGTCTTGAGTCTTTTCTGACTAATTTTCAGTCGGATTCGTCAAAAGGGCACCGTGCAGTACGTGAAAATTAAAATAAAAACAAATTTTTGATTCCACTTGGCGGCACTGTGTGTATAACAAAATAATAACATTAAGATGTCTTCAGGTCGGGACGTTTTATTTACAGGTGAAGGTTTGGATTTTTAGGAGCATGTGCAGGGGAGTTATTAAGCATTCATTTATTTGTATTAGGTTCATTTTGTCTTCTTATTATTGATATTTGACTGATTCATTAAAAGCAGACAATTATGTTTTAGGTTAATTTTTTACCTGACATGTTTCGGCGAGTCTTTCGCCTTCTTCAGAGTGTCGCATGATGGTGTCTTGAGCTGATGTTCCATGAGGGTGTGACTTACCTGTCAAAAAAATGAAAAAATCAGAGCAGTAAAAGAACAAGCACAACATGAACATTACAAATCAGCAATCACTGACCACTGCAAAAGGGAAAACCACATCATGGACCGGGAGAAGGGCAGGGTCATCCGCACAGAAGAGAACAAACAACAGCGCTGGATCAGAGAGGCCATTGAGATCTGCAAGCGAGGCATAAAAACCATGAACAGAGACAAGGGAGCCTTCATCCTCTCTACCACCTGGACCAGCATCTTGGCGGAGTGAACGGACACCGGGGGGCGTGACTTGCCTTCATTCTTGTGACAGGTAAGTCACGCCCTCATGGAACATCAGCTGATAAAGACGGGTCACAAGACACCATCATGTGACACTCTGAAGAAGGCGAAAGACTTTCGTATTGTGACATGCTCAAGGCCTAAACACTCATCCGAGCAAATATAAGGTAGATTTTGTTAACCTGCCCGGAGAAAAACATCAACGAAAATAATTTGTATTTGTTTTAACCAGTTGGTGGCGCTACCACTGCGATCAAAAATAAGTTGGCAGCCGTCTTCAGGGCCTGAATATCCTCAAATGTGAAAGATTTCCAGAAGATGGATCATCTGAATCATTTTGCAGGAACTTTTGTTGCCACGGAGAATAATCAGACTCTGCGGCACCGTAATAGCCACGCCCTTTGAAGGAAAGTCATAAAAATAGGGATAGAGTAAGATCAATGTCTTGAGTCTTTTCTAGCCAATTTTCAGTCGGATTCGTTAAAAGGGCACCGTGCAGTACGTCAAAATGTAAACATTTATATTGATTGGCGCAAGGTGTATAACTGAATATAAACATATAGATGTCTTCAGGTACCGACTCTTTATGTACATGTGAAGTTTTGGATTTTTAGCAGCACGGGCAGGAGAGTTATTAAGCATTTTGTCCATTGCGGCGAAGGAAATCTTAAGTGAAAACTTTGAAGCCCCGCCCCCGTCATATAGTATTTCGGAAACAAAAAATTTTAGCCCCAGTGTTTGTCCCAGGTCTTAAGATGCTCCAGACAGAACTTTAAGGCAATCAGATGAAGCCTTTAGGATCAGGGTGCAAAAGAATGACCCCTGTAAACATGCAAAAAAGGGCAAAAGTCGGACTTTCAAAAATTCATAACTCACTTCCTGTTCATATTAGACGTTAAAAAATATCAAATTTTTCGCCATGCCCGATGAGACTGCCAAGTTTGGTGAGTTTTTGTGCATGTTTCGGGGGTCAAAAATGCGATCGAACAATCGGAAAAATAATAATAATAATAATTTCTACAAAAACAATAGGGACTTCGCAGCGGTCGCTGCTCAGGCCCTAATAATAATAATAATAATAATAATAATAATAATAAAAGTAATAATATTTTCTACAAAAACAATAGGGACCTCGCCGCGGTCGCTGCTCGGGCCCCAATAATAATTTCTACACAAAGTCCATTGTGGAGACCCGCCCCCTTTTAAGTAAATTCAAAATGGCCGACTTCCTGTAAAACCTAGCTCATTGCTCCAAGAGACTTTTTTGTAGGTCTTGGTCTTATACATACAGTGAACCCTCGCTACTTCGAGGTTCACCTTTCGCGGGTTCAGTGCTTCGCGGGTCTAAAAAATATTCGGGGGCATTGTAGTTTCGCCGAGCGGCACGACGGGGCGCTGGAGCGGTTAGACGGCCGGCGTGCGCCGAAGAAGAGCGTGGGCGAAGAGGAGAGTGGACGAAGAAGAGCACGTTCCCCCGGACACGATCGGTGGCGACGTTTCGCGCGGTTCGGACCGTACCAGAGCTCCGGCCGGCGTGCGTGGCAGTTAAGCCGTAGAGGAGCATCTTCCCCGGGCACGGGCGGTTCCAAGCGGCCCCTGAGTTTAACCGAATGGAAGCTCCGGAGGAGGAGGGCATGCTCGCGTCACAGTAAGCCGAAGAGGAGCACCTTCCCCGGGCACGGGCGGTTCCAAGCGGCCCCTAAGTTTAACCGAATGGAAGCTCCGGAGGAGGAGGGCATGCTCGCGTCACAGTAAGCCGAAGAGGAGCACCTTCCCCGGGCACGGGCGGTGCCAAGCGGCCCCTAAGTTTAACCGAATGGAAGCTCCGGGGGAGGAGGGCGGGCGTGTGTCACAGTTAAGCCGAATTGGAGCACCTCTTCTGCCGGGCACAAGCGGAGCGCGAGGCTGTCAGTTATGAATGAATAAATGAATAAATAAATAAAGAATGCCACCTTTCATTTCACAGGGCACACCGGACGGCGTACCAGCAGGTAAAAGTCGGAGTAATTAAATAAATACAAAAAGAATGGCTGGGGAATAAAAAAATAATACGTTTTAATAATAATTTGGTTTTTTTGTTATAACATGAATTTCACTCTCTCTCTCCCCGTATATATATATATATATATATATATATATATATATATATATATATATATATTTATTATATATATTGTATATTTTTTTTAAGCATTTTTGAAGGTGCGCCGCTACTTCGCGGATTTTCAGTTTTCGCGGGTGGTCTCGGTCCCCATTAACCGCGATAACCGAGGGTTCACTGTACTCCATAAAATTTACAAAAAGCGAGGTGAAACACTCAACCAGAGCTGCTTTTTTTTAACATTTCTCGAGGGCCATGGCGAGCCATTTCAAAAAAGCTGCACAACTAACGTATAAAATATTGATAAATTTGCTCGGCCTGATGTGTGTGTAAAGTTTTACGAGTTGTCGTTCATATTTAGAACCTCATAATCAGCTTTGTTTTATTGCCGAACAGTGCAATGCCACTCCCACAACTTTTCACGAAAAATCACGAATTTCGTATTGTGACATCCTCATGGCCGAAACAGTCATCCGAGCATATATGAGGGCGACCTTGTTGAGTTGCACGGAGAAAAACATCCAAGAAAATAACTTGTATTAGCTTTTACCAGTTGGTGGCGCTACTACTACGATATAAAATAAGTTGGTAGATGTCTTCAGGGCTGAAGTATCCTCAAATGTGTACAACTTCGAGAAGATAGGATGATCTGAGTCATGTTGCCGGAGCTTTTGTTGCCACAGAGTACAATCGGACTTTTCAGCACCTTAATAGCCACGCCTTTTGCCAAAACGTCACAAAATTCGGCAGAGAGTAAGATCATTGTCTTGAGTCTTTTCTGACTAATTTTCAGTCGGATTCGTCAAAAGGGCACCGTGCAGTACGTGAAAATTAAAATAAAAACAAATTTTTGATTCCACTTGGCGGCACTGTGTGTATAACAAAATAATAACATTAAGATGTCTTCAGGTCGGGACGTTTTATTTACAGGTGAAGGTTTGGATTTTTAGGAGCATGTGCAGGGGAGTTATTAAGCATTCATTTATTTGTATTAGGTTCATTTTGTCTTCTTATTATTGATATTTGACTGATTCATTAAAAGCAGACAATTATGTTTTAGGTTAATTTTTTACCTGACATGTTTCGGCGAGTCTTTCGCCTTCTTCAGAGTGTCGCATGATGGTGTCTTGAGCTGATGTTCCATGAGGGTGTGACTTACCTGTCAAAAAAATGAAAAAATCAGAGCAGTAAAAGAACAAGCACAACATGAACATTACAAATCAGCAATCACTGACCACTGCAAAAGGGAAAACCACATCATGGACCGGGAGAAGGGCAGGGTCATCCGCACAGAAGAGAACAAACAACAGCGCTGGATCAGAGAGGCCATTGAGATCTGCAAGCGAGGCATAAAAACCATGAACAGAGACAAGGGAGCCTTCATCCTCTCTACCACCTGGACCAGCATCTTGGCGGAGTGAACGGACACCGGGGGGCGTGACTTGCCTTCATTCTTGTGACAGGTAAGTCACGCCCTCATGGAACATCAGCTGATAAAGACGGGTCACAAGACACCATCATGTGACACTCTGAAGAAGGCGAAAGACTTTCGTATTGTGACATGCTCAAGGCCTAAACACTCATCCGAGCAAATATAAGGTAGATTTTGTTAACCTGCCCGGAGAAAAACATCAACGAAAATAATTTGTATTTGTTTTAACCAGTTGGTGGCGCTACCACTGCGATCAAAAATAAGTTGGCAGCCGTCTTCAGGGCCTGAATATCCTCAAATGTGAAAGATTTCCAGAAGATGGATCATCTGAATCATTTTGCAGGAACTTTTGTTGCCACGGAGAATAATCAGACTCTGCGGCACCGTAATAGCCACGCCCTTTGAAGGAAAGTCATAAAAATAGGGATAGAGTAAGATCAATGTCTTGAGTCTTTTCTAGCCAATTTTCAGTCGGATTCGTTAAAAGGGCACCGTGCAGTACGTCAAAATGTAAACATTTATATTGATTGGCGCAAGGTGTATAACTGAATATAAACATATAGATGTCTTCAGGTACCGACTCTTTATGTACATGTGAAGTTTTGGATTTTTAGCAGCACGGGCAGGAGAGTTATTAAGCATTTTGTCCATTGCGGCGAAGGAAATCTTAAGTGAAAACTTTGAAGCCCCGCCCCCGTCATATAGTATTTCGGAAACAAAAAATTTTAGCCCCAGTGTTTGTCCCAGGTCTTAAGATGCTCCAGACAGAACTTTAAGGCAATCAGATGAAGCCTTTAGGATCAGGGTGCAAAAGAATGACCCCTGTAAACATGCAAAAAAGGGCAAAAGTCGGACTTTCAAAAATTCATAACTCACTTCCTGTTCATATTAGACGTTAAAAAATATCAAATTTTTCGCCATGCCCGATGAGACTGCCAAGTTTGGTGAGTTTTTGTGCATGTTTCGGGGGTCAAAAATGCGATCGAACAATCGGAAAAATAATAATAATAATAATTTCTACAAAAACAATAGGGACTTCGCAGCGGTCGCTGCTCAGGCCCTAATAATAATAATAATAATAATAATAATAATAATAAAAGTAATAATATTTTCTACAAAAACAATAGGGACCTCGCCGCGGTCGCTGCTCGGGCCCCAATAATAATTTCTACACAAAGTCCATTGTGGAGACCCGCCCCCTTTTAAGTAAATTCAAAATGGCCGACTTCCTGTAAAACCTAGCTCATTGCTCCAAGAGACTTTTTTGTAGGTCTTGGTCTTATACATACAGTGAACCCTCGCTACTTCGAGGTTCACCTTTCGCGGGTTCAGTGCTTCGCGGGTCTAAAAAATATTCGGGGGCATTGTAGTTTCGCCGAGCGGCACGACGGGGCGCTGGAGCGGTTAGACGGCCGGCGTGCGCCGAAGAAGAGCGTGGGCGAAGAGGAGAGTGGACGAAGAAGAGCACGTTCCCCCGGACACGATCGGTGGCGACGTTTCGCGCGGTTCGGACCGTACCAGAGCTCCGGCCGGCGTGCGTGGCAGTTAAGCCGTAGAGGAGCACCTTCCCCGGGCACGGGCGGTTCCAAGCGGCCCCTGAGTTTAACCGAATGGAAGCTCCGGAGGAGGAGGGCATGCTCGCGTCACAGTAAGCCGAAGAGGAGCACCTTCCCCGGGCACGGGCGGTTCCAAGCGGCCCCTAAGTTTAACCGAATGGAAGCTCCGGAGGAGGAGGGCATGCTCGCGTCACAGTAAGCCGAAGAGGAGCACCTTCCCCGGGCACGGGCGGTGCCAAGCGGCCCCTAAGTTTAACCGAATGGAAGCTCCGGGGGAGGAGGGCGGGCGTGTGTCACAGTTAAGCCGAATTGGAGCACCTCTTCTGCCGGGCACAAGCGGAGCGCGAGGCTGTCAGTTATGAATGAATAAATGAATAAATAAATAAAGAATGCCACCTTTCATTTCACAGGGCACACCGGACGGCGTACCAGCAGGTAAAAGTCGGAGTAATTAAATAAATACAAAAAGAATGGTTGGGGAATAAAAAAATAATAAGTTTTAATAATAATTTGTTTTTTTTGTTATAACATGAATTTCACTCTCTCTCTCCCCCCGTATATATATATATATATATATATATATATATATATATATATATATATTTATATATTTATTATATATTTTTTTTAAGCATTTTTGAAGGTGCGCCGCTACTTCGCGGATTTTCAGTTTTCGCGGGTGGTCTCGGTCCCCATTAACCGCGATAACCGAGGGTTCACTGTACTCCATAAAATTTACAAAAAGCGAGGTGAAACACTCAACCAGGGCTGCTTTTTTGAACATTTCTCGAGGGCCATGGCGAGCCATTTCAAAAAAGCTGCACAACTAACGTATAAAATATTGATAAATTTGCTCGGCCTGATGTGTGTGTAAAGTTTCACGAGTTGTCGTTCATATTTAGAACCTCATAATCAGCTTTGTTTTATTGCCGAACAGTGCAATGCCACTCCCACAACTTTTCATGAAAAAGGACGAATTTCGTATTGTGACATCCTCATGGCCGAAACAGTCATCCGAGCATATATGAGGGCGACCTTGTTGAGTTGCACGGAGAAAAACATCCAAGAAAATAACTTGTATTAGCTTTTACCAGTTGGGGGCGCTACTACTACGATGAAAAATAAGTTGGTAGATGTCTTCAGGGCTGAAGTATCCTCAAATGTGTGCAACTTCGAGAAGATAGGATCATCTGAGTCATGTTGCTGGAGCTTTTGTTGCCACAGAGTACAATCGGACTTTTCAGCACCGTAATAGCCACGCCTTTTGCCAAAACGTCACAAAATTCGGCAGAGAGTAAGATCATTGTCTTGAGTCTTTTCTGACTAATTTTCAGTCGGATTCGTCGAAAGGGCACCGTGCAGTACGTGACAATTAAAATAAAAACAAATTTTTGATTCCACTTGGCGGCACTGTGTGTATAACAAAATAATAACATTAAGATGTCTTCAGGTCGGGACGTTTTATTTACAGGTGAAGGTTTGGATTTTTAGGAGCATGTGCAGGGGAGTTATTAAGCATTCATTTATTTGTATTAGGTTCATTTTGTCTTCTTATTATTGATATTTGACTGATTCATTAAAAGCAGACAATTATGTTTTAGGTTAATTTTTTACCTGACATGTTTCGGCGAGTCTTTCGCCTACTTCAGAGTGTCGCATGATGGTGTCTTGAGCTGATGTTCCATGAGGGTGTGACTTACCTGTCAAAAAAATGAAAAAAATCAGAGCAGTAAAAGAACAAGCACAACATGAACATTACAAATCAGCAATCACTGACCACTGCAAAAGGGAAAACCACATCATGGACCGGGAGAAGGGCAGGGTCATCCGCACAGAAGAGAACAAACAACAGCGCTGGATCAGAGAGGCCATTGAGATCTGCAAGCGAGGCATAAAAACCATGAACAGAGACAAGGGAGCCTTCATCCTCTCTACCACCTGGACCAGCATCTTGGCGGAGTGAACGGACAGCGGGGGGCGTGACTTGCCTTCATTCTTGTGACAGGTAAGTCACGCCCTCATGGAACATCAGCTGATAAAGGCGGGTCACAAGACACCATCATGTGACACTCTGAAGAAGGCGAAAGACTTTCGTATTGTGACATGCTCAAGGCCTAAACACTCATCCGAGCAAATATAAGGTAGATTTTGTTAACATGCCCGGAGAAAAACATCAACGAAAATAATTTATATTTGTTTTAACCAGTTGGTGGCGCTACCACTGCGATCAAAAATAAGTTGGCAGCCGTCTTCAGGGCCTGAATATCCTCAAATGTGAAAAATTTCGAGAAGATGGATCATCTGAATCATTTTGCAGGAACTTTTGTTGCCACGGAGAATAATCAGACTCTGCGGCACCGTAATAGCCACGCCCTTCGAAGGAAAGTCACAAAAATAGGGATAGAGTAAGATCAATGTCTTGAGTCTTTTCTAGCCAATTTTCAATCAGATTCGTTACAAGGGCACCGTGCAGTACGTCAAAATGTAAAAAATGACATTGATTGGCGCAAGGTGTATAACTGAATATAAACATATAGATGTCTTCAGGTACAGACTCTTTATGTACATGTGAAGTTTTGGATTTTTAGCAGCATGTGCAGGAGAGTTATTAAGCATTTTGTCCATTGCGGCGAAGGAAATCTTAAGTGAAAACTTTGATGCCCCGCCCCCGTCATATAGTATTTCGGAAACAAAAAATTTTAGCCCCAGTGTTTGTCCCAGGTCTTCAGATGCTACAGACAGAATTTTAAGGCAATCAGATGAAGCCTTTAGGATCAGGGTGCAAAAGAATGACCCCTGTAAACATGCAAAAAAGGGCAAAAGTCGGACTTTCAAAAATTCATAACTCACTTCCTGTTCATATTAGACGTTAAAATATCAAATTTTTCGCCATGCCCGATGAGACTGCCAGGTTTGGTGAGTTTTTGTGCATGTTTCGGGGGTCAAAAATGCGATCGAACAATCGGAAAAATAATAATAATAATTTCTACAAAAACAATAGGGACTTCGCAGCGGTCGCTGCTCAGGCCCTAATAATAATAATAATAATAATAATAAAAGTAATAATATTTTCTACAAAAACAATAGGGACCTCGCCGCGGTCGCTGCTCGGGCCCCAATAATAATTTCTACACAAAGTCCATTGTGGTGACCCGCCCCCTTTTAAGTAAATTCAAAATGGCCGACTTCCTGTAAAACCTAGCTCATTGCTCCAAGAGACTTTTTTGTAGGTCTTGGTCTTATACATACAGTGAACCCTCGCTACTTCGCGGTTCACCTTTCGCAGGTTCAGTGCTTCGCGGGTCTAAAAAATATTCGGGGGCATTGTAGTTTCGCCGAGCGGCACGACGGGGCGCTGGAGCGGTTAGACGGCCGGCGTGCGCCGAAGAAGAGCGTGGGCGAAGAGGAGAGTGGACGAAGAAGAGCACGTTCCCCCGGACACGATCGGTGGCGACGTTTCGCGCGGTTCGGACCGTACCAGAGCTCCGGCCAGCGTGCGTGGCAGTTAAGCCGTAGAGGAGCACCTTCCCCGGGCACGGGCGGTGCCAAGCGGCCCCTAAGTTTAACCGAATGGAAGCTCCGGAGGAGGAGGGCATGCTCGCGTCACAGTAAGCCGAAGAGGAGCACCTTCCCCGGGCACGGGCGGTTCCAAGCGGCCCCTAAGTTTAACCGAATGGAAGCTCCGGAGGAGGAGGGCATGCTCGCGTCACAGTAAGCCGAAGAGGAGCACCTTCCCCGGGCACGGGCGGTGCCAAGCGGCCCCTAAGTTTAACCGAATGGAAGCTCCGGACGGAGGAGGACGGGCGTGTGTCACAGTTAAGCCAAATTGGAGCACCTCTTCTGCCCGGGCACGAGCGGAGCGCGAGGCTGTCAGTTATGAATGAATAAATGAATAAATAAATAAAGAATGCCACCTTTCATTTCACAGGGCACACCGGACGGCGTACCAGCAGGTAAAAGTCGGAGTAATTAAATAAATACAAAAAGAATGGCTGGGGAATAAAAAAATAATACGTTTTAATAATAATTTGGTTTTTTTGTTATAACATGAATTTCACTCTCTCTCTCCCCGTATATATATATATATATATATATATATATATATATATATATATATATATATTTATTATATATATTGTATATTTTTTTTAAGCATTTTTGAAGGTGCGCCGCTACTTCGCGGATTTTCAGTTTTCGCGGGTGGTCTCGGTCCCCATTAACCGCGATAACCGAGGGTTCACTGTACTCCATAAAATTTACAAAAAGCGAGGTGAAACACTCAACCAGAGCTGCTTTTTTTTAACATTTCTCGAGGGCCATGGCGAGCCATTTCAAAAAAGCTGCACAACTAACGTATAAAATATTGATAAATTTGCTCGGCCTGATGTGTGTGTAAAGTTTTACGAGTTGTCGTTCATATTTAGAACCTCATAATCAGCTTTGTTTTATTGCCGAACAGTGCAATGCCACTCCCACAACTTTTCACGAAAAACCACGAATTTCGTATTGTGACATCCTCATGGCCGAAACAGTCATCCGAGCATATATGAGGGCGACCTTGTTGAGTTGCACGGAGAAAAACATCCAAGAAAATAACTTGTATTAGCTTTTACCAGTTGGTGGCGCTACTACTACGATATAAAATAAGTTGGTAGATGTCTTCAGGGCTGAAGTATCCTCAAATGTGTACAACTTCGAGAAGATAGGATGATCTGAGTCATGTTGCCGGAGCTTTTGTTGCCACAGAGTACAATCGGACTTTTCAGCACCTTGATAGCCACGCCTTTTGCCAAAACGTCACAAAATTCGGCAGAGAGTAAGATCATTGTCTTGAGTCTTTTCTGACTAATTTTCAGTCGGATTCGTCAAAAGGGCACCGTGCAGTACGTGAAAATTAAAATAAAAACAAATTTTTGATTCCACTTGGCGGCACTGTGTGTATAACAAAATAATAACATTAAGATGTCTTCAGGTCGGGACGTTTTATTTACAGGTGAAGGTTTGGATTTTTAGGAGCATGTGCAGGGGAGTTATTAAGCATTCATTTATTTGTATTAGGTTCATTTTGTCTTCTTATTATTGATATTTGACTGATTCATTAAAAGCAGACAATTATGTTTTAGGTTAATTTTTTACCTGACATGTTTCGGCGAGTCTTTCGCCTTCTTCAGAGTGTCGCATGATGGTGTCTTGAGACCCGTCTTTATCAGCTGATGTTCCATGAGGGTGTGACTTACCTGTCAAAAAAATGAAAAATCAGAGCAGTAAAAGAACAAGCACAACATGAACATTACAAATCAGCAATCACTGACCACTGCAAAAGGGAAAACCACATCATGGACCGGGAGAAGGGCAGGGTCATCCGCACCGAAGAGAACAAACAACAGCGCTGGATCAGAGAGGCCATTGAGATCTGCAAGCGAGGCATAAAAACCATGAACAGAGACAAGGGAGCCTTCATCCTCTCTACCACCTGGAGCAGCATTTTGGCGGAGTGAACGGACAGCGGGGGGCGTGACTTGCCTTCATTCTTGTGACAGGTAAGTCACGCCCTCATGGAACATCAGCTGATAAAGACGGGCCACAAGACACCATCATGTGACACTCTGAAGAAGGCGAAAGACTTTCGTATTGTGACATCCTCAAGGCCTAAACACTCATCCGAGCAAATGTAAGGTAGATTTTGTTAACCTGCCCGGAGAAAAAAATCAACGAAAATGATTTGTATTTGTTTTAACCAGTTGGTGGCGCTACCACTGCGATCAAAAATAAGTTGGCAGCCGTCTTCAGGGCCTGAATATCCTCAAATGTGAAAAATTTCGAGAAGATGGATCATCTGAATCATTTTGCAGGAACTTTTGTTGCCACGGAGAATAATCAGACTCTGCGGCACCGTAATAGCCACGCCCTTCGAAGGAAAGTCACAAAAATAGGGATAGAGTAAGATCAATGTCTTGAGTCTTTTCTAGCCAATTTTCAATCAGATTCGTTAAAAGGGCACCGTGCAGTACGTCAAAATGTAAAAAATGATATTGATTGGCGCAAGGTGTATAACTGAATATAAACATATAGATGTCTTCAGGTACAGACTCTTTATGTACATGTGAAGTTTTGGATTTTTAGCAGCATGTGCAGGAGAGTTATTAAGCATTTTGTCCATTGCGGCGAAGGAAATCTTAAGTGAAAACTTTGATGCCCCGCCCCCGTCATATAGTATTTCGGAAACAAAAAATTTTAGCCCCAGTGTTTGTGCCAGGTCTTCAGATGCTACAGACAGAATTTTAAGGCAATCAGATGAAGCCTTTAGGATCAGGGTGCAAAAGAATGACCCCTGTAAACATGCAAAAAAGGGCAAAAGTCGGACTTTCAAAAATTCATAACTCACTTCCTGTTCATATTAGACGTTAAAATATCAAATTTTTCGCCATGCCCGATGAGACTGCCAAGTTTGGTGAGTTTTTGTGCATGTTTCAGGGGTCAAAAATGCGATCGAACAATCGGAAAAATAATAATAATAATAATTTCAACAAAAACAATAGGGACTTCGCAGCGGTCGCTGCTCAGGCCCTAATAATAATAATAATAATAATAATAAAAGTAATAATATTTTCTACAAAAACAATAGGGACCTCGCCGCGGTCGCTGCTCGGGCCCCAATAATAATTTCTACACAAAGTCCATTGTGGTGACCCGCCCCCTTTTAAGTAAATTCAAAATGGCCGACTTCCTGTAAAACCTAGCTCATTGCTCCAAGAGACTTTTTTGTAGGTCTTGGTCTTATACATACAGTGAACCCTCGCTACTTCGCGGTTCACCTTTCGCGGGTTCAGTGCTTCGCGAGTCTAAAAAATATTCGGGCGCATTGTAGTTTCGCCGAGCGGCACGACGGGGCGCTGGAGCGGTTAGACGGCCGGCGTGCGCCGAAGAAGAGCGTGGGCGAAGAGGAGAGTGGACGAAGAAGAGCACGTTCCCCCGGACACGATCGGTGGCGACGTTTCGCGCGGTTCGGACCGTACCAGAGCTCCGGCCAGCGTGCGTGGCAGTTAAGCCGTAGAGGAGCACCTTCCCCGGGCACGGGCAGTGCCAAGCGGCCCCTAAGTTTAACCGAATGGAAGCTCCGGAGGAGGAGGGCATGCTCGCGTCACAGTAAGCCGAAGAGGAGCACCTTCCCCGGGCACGGGCGGTTCCAAGCGGCCCCTAAGTTTAACCGAATGGAAGCTCCGGAGGAGGAGGGCATGCTCGCGTCACAGTAAGCCGAAGAGGAGCACCTTCCCCGGGCACGGGCGGTGCCAAGCGGCCCCTAAGTTTAACCGAATGGAAGCTCCGGGGGAGGAGGACGGGCGTGTGTCACAGTTAAGCCAAATTGGAGCACCTCTTCTGCCCGGGCACGAGCGGAGCGCGAGGCTGTCAGTTATGAATGTATAAATGAATAAATAAATAAAGAATGCCACCTTTCATTTCACAGGGCACACCGGACGGCGTACCAGCAGGTAAAAGTCGGAGTAATTAAATAAATACAAAAAGAATGGCTGGGGAATAAAAAAATAATACGTTTTAATAATAATTTGTTTTTTTTGTTATAACATGAATTTCACTCTCTCTCTCCCCGTATATATATATATATATATATATATATATATATATATATATATATATTTATATATTTATTATATATATTGTATATTTTTTTTAAGCATTTTTGAAGGTGCGCCGCTACTTCGCGGATTTTCAGTTTTCGCGGGTGGTCTCGGTCCCCATTAACCGCGATAACCGAGGGTTCACTGTACTCCATAAAATTTACAAAAAGCGAGGTGAAACACTCAACCAGAGCTGCTTTTTTTTAACATTTCTCGAGGGCCATGGCGAGCCATTTCAAAAAAGCTGCACAACTAACGTATAAAATATTGATAAATTTGCTCGGCCTGATGTGTGTGTAAAGTTTTACGAGTTGTCGTTCATATTTAGAACCTCATAATCAGCTTTGTTTTATTGCTGAACAGTGCAATGCCACTCCCACAACTTTTCACGAAAAATCACGAATTTCGTATTGTGACATCCTCATGGCCGAAACAGTCATCCGAGCATATATGAGGGCGACCTTGTTGAGTTGCACGGAGAAAAACATCCAAGAAAATAACTTGTATTAGCTTTTACCAGTTGGTGGCGCTACTACTACGATGTAAAATAAGTTGGTAGATGTCTTCAGGGCTGAAGTATCCTCAAATGTGTACAACTTCGAGAAGATAGGATCATCTGAGTCATGTTGCCGGAGCTTTTGTTGCCACAGAGTACAATCGGACTTTTCAGCACCTTAATAGCCACGCCTTTTGCCAAAACGTCACAAAATTCGGCAGAGAGTAAGATCATTGTCTTAAGTCTTTTCTGACTAATTTTCAGTCGGATTCGTCAAAAGGGCACCATGCAGTACGTGAAAATTAAAATAAAAACAAATTTTTGATTCCACTTGGCGGCACTGTGTGTATAACAAAATAATAACATTAAGATGTCTTCAGGTCGGGACGTTTTATTTACAGGTGAAGGTTTGGATTTTTAGGAGCATGTGCAGGGGAGTTATTAAGCATTCATTTATTTGTATTAGGTTCATTTTGTCTTCTTATTATTGATATTTGACTGATTCATTAAAAGCAGACAATTATGTTTTAGGTTAATTTTTTACCTGACATGTTTCGGCGAGTCTTTCGCCTTCTTCAGAGTGTCGCATGATGGTGTCTTGAGCTGATGTTCCATGAGGGTGTGACTTACCTGTCAAAAAAATGAAAAAATCAGAGCAGTAAAAGAACAAGCACAACATGAACATTACAAATCAGCAATCACTGACCACTGCAAAAGGGAAAACCACATCATGGACCGGGAGAAGGGCAGGGTCATCCGCACAGAAGAGAACAAACAACAGCGCTGGATCAGAGAGGCCATTGAGATCTGCAAGCGAGGCATAAAAACCATGAACAGAGACAAGGGAGCCTTCATCCTCTCTACCACCTGGACCAGCATCTTGGCGGAGTGAACGGACAGCGGGGGGCGTGACTTGCCTTCATTCTTGTGACAGGTAAGTCACGCCCTCATGGAACATCAGCTGATAAAGACGGGTCACAAGACACCATCATGTGACACTCTGAAGAAGGCGAAAGACTTTCGTATTGTGACATGCTCAAGGCCTAAACACTCATCCGAGCAAATATAAGGTAGATTTTGTTAACCTGCCCGGAGAAAAACATCAACGAAAATAATTTGTATTTGTTTTAACCAGTTGGTGGCGCTACCACTGCGATCAAAAATAAGTTGGCAGCCGTCTTCAGGGCCTGAATATCCTCAAATGTGAAAGATTTCCAGAAGATGGATCATCTGAATCATTTTGCAGGAACTTTTGTTGCCACGGAGAATAATCAGACTCTGCGGCACCGTAATAGCCACGCCCTTTGAAGGAAAGTCATAAAAATAGGGATAGAGTAAGATCAATGTCTTGAGTCTTTTCTAGCCAATTTTCAGTCGGATTCGTTAAAAGGGCACCGTGCAGTACGTCAAAATGTAAACATTTATATTGATTGGCGCAAGGTGTATAACTGAATATAAACATATAGATGTCTTCAGGTACCGACTCTTTATGTACATGTGAAGTTTTGGATTTTTAGCAGCACGGGCAGGAGAGTTATTAAGCATTTTGTCCATTGCGGCGAAGGAAATCTTAAGTGAAAACTTTGAAGCCCCGCCCCCGTCATATAGTATTTCGGAAACAAAAAATTTTAGCCCCAGTGTTTGTCCCAGGTCTTAAGATGCTCCAGACAGAACTTTAAGGCAATCAGATGAAGCCTTTAGGATCAGGGTGCAAAAGAATGACCCCTGTAAACATGCAAAAAAGGGCAAAAGTCGGACTTTCAAAAATTCATAACTCACTTCCTGTTCATATTAGACGTTAAAAAATATCAAATTTTTCGCCATGCCCGATGAGACTGCCAAGTTTGGTGAGTTTTTGTGCATGTTTCGGGGGTCAAAAATGCGATCGAACAATCGGAAAAATAATAATAATAATAATTTCTACAGAAACAATAGGGACTTCGCAGCGGTCGCTGCTCAGGCCCTAATAATAATAATAATAATAATAATAATAATAATAAAAGTAATAATATTTTCTACAAAAACAATAGGGACCTCGCCGCGGTCGCTGCTCGGGCCCCAATAATAATTTCTACACAAAGTCCATTGTGGAGACCCGCCCCCTTTTAAGTAAATTCAAAATGGCCGACTTCCTGTAAAACCTAGCTCATTGCTCCAAGAGACTTTTTTGTAGGTCTTGGTCTTATACATACAGTGAACCCTCGCTACTTCGAGGTTCACCTTTCGCGGGTTCAGTGCTTCGCGGGTCTAAAAAATATTCGGGGGCATTGTAGTTTCGCCGAGCGGCACGACGGGGCGCTGGAGCGGTTAGACGGCCGGCGTGCGCCGAAGAAGAGCGTGGGCGAAGAGGAGAGTGGACGAAGAAGAGCACGTTCCCCCGGACACGATCGGTGGCGACGTTTCGCGCGGTTCGGACCGTACCAGAGCTCCGGCCGGCGTGCGTGGCAGTTAAGCCGTAGAGGAGCACCTTCCCCGGGCACGGGCGGTTCCAAGCGGCCCCTGAGTTTAACCGAATGGAAGCTCCGGAGGAGGAGGGCATGCTCGCGTCACAGTAAGCCGAAGAGGAGCACCTTCCCCGGGCACGGGCGGTTCCAAGCGGCCCCTAAGTTTAACCGAATGGAAGCTCCGGAGGAGGAGGGCATGCTCGCGTCACAGTAAGCCGAAGAGGAGCACCTTCCCCGGGCACGGGCGGTGCCAAGCGGCCCCTAAGTTTAACCGAATGGAAGCTCCGGGGGAGGAGGGCGGGCGTGTGTCACAGTTAAGCCGAATTGGAGCACCTCTTCTGCCGGGCACAAGCGGAGCGCGAGGCTGTCAGTTATGAATGAATAAATGAATAAATAAATAAAGAATGCCACCTTTCATTTCACAGGGCACACCGGACGGCGTACCAGCAGGTAAAAGTCGGAGTAATTAAATAAATACAAAAAGAATGGTTGGGGAATAAAAAAATAATAAGTTTTAATAATAATTTGTTTTTTTTGTTATAACATGAATTTCACTCTCTCTCTCTCTCTCTCCCCCCGTATATATATATATATATATATATATATATATATATATATATATATATATATATATATATATATATATATATATATATATTTATATATTTATTATATATTTTTTTTAAGCATTTTTGAAGGTGCGCCGCTACTTCGCGGATTTTCAGTTTTCGCGGGTGGTCTCGGTCCCCATTAACCGCGATAACCGAGGGTTCACTGTACTCCATAAAATTTACAAAAAGCGAGGTGAAACACTCAACCAGGGCTGCTTTTTTGAACATTTCTCGAGGGCCATGGCGAGCCATTTCAAAAAAGCTGCACAACTAACGTATAAAATATTGATAAATTTGCTCGGCCTGATGTGTGTGTAAAGTTTCACGAGTTGTCGTTCATATTTAGAACCTCATAATCAGCTTTGTTTTATTGCCGAACAGTGCAATGCCACTCCCACAACTTTTCATGAAAAAGGACGAATTTCGTATTGTGACATCCTCATGGCCGAAACAGTCATCCGAGCATATATGAGGGCGACCTTGTTGAGTTGCACGGAGAAAAACATCCAAGAAAATAACTTGTATTAGCTTTTACCAGTTGGGGGCGCTACTACTACGATGAAAAATAAGTTGGTAGATGTCTTCAGGGCTGAAGTATCCTCAAATGTGTGCAACTTCGAGAAGATAGGATCATCTGAGTCATGTTGCTGGAGCTTTTGTTGCCACAGAGTACAATCGGACTTTTCAGCACCGTAATAGCCACGCCTTTTGCCAAAACGTCACAAAATTCGGCAGAGAGTAAGATCATTGTCTTGAGTCTTTTCTGACTAATTTTCAGTCGGATTCGTCGAAAGGGCACCGTGCAGTACGTGACAATTAAAATAAAAACAAATTTTTGATTCCACTTGGCGGCACTGTGTGTATAACAAAATAATAACATTAAGATGTCTTCAGGTCGGGACGTTTTATTTACAGGTGAAGGTTTGGATTTTTAGGAGCATGTGCAGGGGAGTTATTAAGCATTCATTTATTTGTATTAGGTTCATTTTGTCTTCTTATTATTGATATTTGACTGATTCATTAAAAGCAGACAATTATGTTTTAGGTTAATTTTTTACCTGACATGTTTCGGCGAGTCTTTCGCCTACTTCAGAGTGTCGCATGATGGTGTCTTGAGCTGATGTTCCATGAGGGTGTGACTTACCTGTCAAAAAAATGAAAAAAATCAGAGCAGTAAAAGAACAAGCACAACATGAACATTACAAATCAGCAATCACTGACCACTGCAAAAGGGAAAACCACATCATGGACCGGGAGAAGGGCAGGGTCATCCGCACAGAAGAGAACAAACAACAGCGCTGGATCAGAGAGGCCATTGAGATCTGCAAGCGAGGCATAAAAACCATGAACAGAGACAAGGGAGCCTTCATCCTCTCTACCACCTGGACCAGCATCTTGGCGGAGTGAACGGACAGCGGGGGGCGTGACTTGCCTTCATTCTTGTGACAGGTAAGTCACGCCCTCATGGAACATCAGCTGATAAAGGCGGGTCACAAGACACCATCATGTGACACTCTGAAGAAGGCGAAAGACTTTCGTATTGTGACATGCTCAAGGCCTAAACACTCATCCGAGCAAATATAAGGTAGATTTTGTTAACATGCCCGGAGAAAAACATCAACGAAAATAATTTATATTTGTTTTAACCAGTTGGTGGCGCTACCACTGCGATCAAAAATAAGTTGGCAGCCGTCTTCAGGGCCTGAATATCCTCAAATGTGAAAAATTTCGAGAAGATGGATCATCTGAATCATTTTGCAGGAACTTTTGTTGCCACGGAGAATAATCAGACTCTGCGGCACCGTAATAGCCACGCCCTTCGAAGGAAAGTCACAAAAATAGGGATAGAGTAAGATCAATGTCTTGAGTCTTTTCTAGCCAATTTTCAATCAGATTCGTTACAAGGGCACCGTGCAGTACGTCAAAATGTAAAAAATGATATTGATTGGCGCAAGGTGTATAACTGAATATAAACATATAGATGTCTTCAGGTACAGACTCTTTATGTACATGTGAAGTTTTGGATTTTTAGCAGCATGTGCAGGAGAGTTATTAAGCATTTTGTCCATTGCGGCGAAGGAAATCTTAAGTGAAAACTTTGATGCCCCGCCCCCGTCATATAGTATTTCGGAAACAAAAAATTTTAGCCCCAGTGTTTGTCCCAGGTCTTCAGATGCTACAGACAGAATTTTAAGGCAATCAGATGAAGCCTTTAGGATCAGGGTGCAAAAGAATGACCCCTGTAAACATGCAAAAAAGGGCAAAAGTCGGACTTTCAAAAATTCATAACTCACTTCCTGTTCATATTAGACGTTAAAATATCAAATTTTTCGCCATGCCCGATGAGACTGCCAAGTTTGGTGAGTTTTTGTGCATGTTTCAGGGGTCAAAAATGCGATCGAACAATCGGAAAAATAATAATAATAATAATTTCAACAAAAACAATAGGGACTTCGCAGCGGTCGCTGCTCAGGCCCTAATAATAATAATAATAATAATAATAAAAGTAATAATATTTTCTACAAAAACAATAGGGACCTCGCCGCGGTCGCTGCTCGGGCCCCAATAATAATTTCTACACAAAGTCCATTGTGGTGACCCGCCCCCTTTTAAGTAAATTCAAAATGGCCGACTTCCTGTAAAACCTAGCTCATTGCTCCAAGAGACTTTTTTGTAGGTCTTGGTCTTATACATACAGTGAACCCTCGCTACTTCGCGGTTCACCTTTCGCGGGTTCAGTGCTTCGCGGGTCTAAAAAATATTCGGGCGCATTGTAGTTTCGCCGAGCGGCACGACGGGGCGCTGGAGCGGTTAGACGGCCGGCGTGCGCCGAAGAAGAGCGTGGGCGAAGAGGAGAGTGGACGAAGAAGAGCACGTTCCCCCGGACACGATCGGTGGCGACGTTTCGCGCGGTTCGGACCGTACCAGAGCTCCGGCCAGCGTGCGTGGCAGTTAAGCCGTAGAGGAGCACCTTCCCCGGGCACGGGCAGTGCCAAGCGGCCCCTAAGTTTAACCGAATGGAAGCTCCGGAGGAGGAGGGCATGCTCGCGTCACAGTAAGCCGAAGAGGAGCACCTTCCCCGGGCACGGGCGGTGCCAAGCGGCCCCTAAGTTTAACCGAATGGAAGCTCCGGGGGAGGAGGACGGGCGTGTGTCACAGTTAAGCCAAATTGGAGCACCTCTTCTGCCCGGGCACGAGCGGAGCGCGAGGCTGTCAGTTATGAATGTATAAATGAATAAATAAATAAAGAATGCCACCTTTCATTTCACAGGGCACACCGGACGGCGTACCAGCAGGTAAAAGTCGGAGTAATTAAATAAATACAAAAAGAATGGCTGGGGAATAAAAAAATAATACGTTTTAATAATAATTTGTTTTTTTTGTTATAACATGAATTTCACTCTCTCTCTCCCCGTATATATATATATATATATATATATATATATATATATATATATATTTATATATTTATTATATATATTGTATATTTTTTTTAAGCATTTTTGAAGGTGCGCCGCTACTTCGCGGATTTTCAGTTTTCGCGGGTGGTCTCGGTCCCCATTAACCGCGATAACCGAGGGTTCACTGTACTCCATAAAATTTACAAAAAGCGAGGTGAAACACTCAACCAGAGCTGCTTTTTTTTAACATTTCTCGAGGGCCATGGCGAGCCATTTCAAAAAAGCTGCACAACTAACGTATAAAATATTGATAAATTTGCTCGGCCTGATGTGTGTGTAAAGTTTTACGAGTTGTCGTTCATATTTAGAACCTCATAATCAGCTTTGTTTTATTGCTGAACAGTGCAATGCCACTCCCACAACTTTTCACGAAAAATCACGAATTTCGTATTGTGACATCCTCATGGCCGAAACAGTCATCCGAGCATATATGAGGGCGACCTTGTTGAGTTGCACGGAGAAAAACATCCAAGAAAATAACTTGTATTAGCTTTTACCAGTTGGTGGCGCTACTACTACGATGTAAAATAAGTTGGTAGATGTCTTCAGGGCTGAAGTATCCTCAAATGTGTACAACTTCGAGAAGATAGGATCATCTGAGTCATGTTGCCGGAGCTTTTGTTGCCACAGAGTACAATCGGACTTTTCAGCACCTTAATAGCCACGCCTTTTGCCAAAACGTCACAAAATTCGGCAGAGAGTAAGATCATTGTCTTAAGTCTTTTCTGACTAATTTTCAGTCGGATTCGTCAAAAGGGCACCATGCAGTACGTGAAAATTAAAATAAAAACAAATTTTTGATTCCACTTGGCGGCACTGTGTGTATAACAAAATAATAACATTAAGATGTCTTCAGGTCGGGACGTTTTATTTACAGGTGAAGGTTTGGATTTTTAGGAGCATGTGCAGGGGAGTTATTAAGCATTCATTTATTTGTATTAGGTTCATTTTGTCTTCTTATTATTGATATTTGACTGATTCATTAAAAGCAGACAATTATGTTTTAGGTTAATTTTTTACCTGACATGTTTCGGCGAGTCTTTCGCCTTCTTCAGAGTGTCGCATGATGGTGTCTTGAGCTGATGTTCCATGAGGGTGTGACTTACCTGTCAAAAAAATGAAAAAATCAGAGCAGTAAAAGAACAAGCACAACATGAACATTACAAATCAGCAATCACTGACCACTGCAAAAGGGAAAACCACATCATGGACCGGGAGAAGGGCAGGGTCATCCGCACAGAAGAGAACAAACAACAGCGCTGGATCAGAGAGGCCATTGAGATCTGCAAGCGAGGCATAAAAACCATGAACAGAGACAAGGGAGCCTTCATCCTCTCTACCACCTGGACCAGCATCTTGGCGGAGTGAACGGACAGCGGGGGGCGTGACTTGCCTTCATTCTTGTGACAGGTAAGTCACGCCCTCATGGAACATCAGCTGATAAAGACGGGTCACAAGACACCATCATGTGACACTCTGAAGAAGGCGAAAGACTTTCGTATTGTGACATGCTCAAGGCCTAAACACTCATCCGAGCAAATATAAGGTAGATTTTGTTAACCTGCCCGGAGAAAAACATCAACGAAAATAATTTGTATTTGTTTTAACCAGTTGGTGGCGCTACCACTGCGATCAAAAATAAGTTGGCAGCCGTCTTCAGGGCCTGAATATCCTCAAATGTGAAAGATTTCCAGAAGATGGATCATCTGAATCATTTTGCAGGAACTTTTGTTGCCACGGAGAATAATCAGACTCTGCGGCACCGTAATAGCCACGCCCTTTGAAGGAAAGTCATAAAAATAGGGATAGAGTAAGATCAATGTCTTGAGTCTTTTCTAGCCAATTTTCAGTCGGATTCGTTAAAAGGGCACCGTGCAGTACGTCAAAATGTAAACATTTATATTGATTGGCGCAAGGTGTATAACTGAATATAAACATATAGATGTCTTCAGGTACCGACTCTTTATGTACATGTGAAGTTTTGGATTTTTAGCAGCACGGGCAGGAGAGTTATTAAGCATTTTGTCCATTGCGGCGAAGGAAATCTTAAGTGAAAACTTTGAAGCCCCGCCCCCGTCATATAGTATTTCGGAAACAAAAAATTTTAGCCCCAGTGTTTGTCCCAGGTCTTAAGATGCTCCAGACAGAACTTTAAGGCAATCAGATGAAGCCTTTAGGATCAGGGTGCAAAAGAATGACCCCTGTAAACATGCAAAAAAGGGCAAAAGTCGGACTTTCAAAAATTCATAACTCACTTCCTGTTCATATTAGACGTTAAAAAATATCAAATTTTTCGCCATGCCCGATGAGACTGCCAAGTTTGGTGAGTTTTTGTGCATGTTTCGGGGGTCAAAAATGCGATCGAACAATCGGAAAAATAATAATAATAATAATTTCAACAAAAACAATAGGGACTTCGCAGCGGTCGCTGCTCAGGCCCTAATAATAATAATAATAATAATAATAAAAGTAATAATATTTTCTACAAAAACAATAGGGACCTCGCCGCGGTCGCTGCTCGGGCCCCAATAATAATTTCTACACAAAGTCCATTGTGGAGACCCGCCCCCTTTTAAGTAAATTCAAAATGGCCGACTTCCTGTAAAACCTAGCTCATTGCTCCAAGAGACTTTTTTGTAGGTCTTGGTCTTATACATACAGTGAACCCTCGCTACTTCGAGGTTCACCTTTCGCGGGTTCAGTGCTTCGCGGGTCTAAAAAATATTCGGGGGCATTGTAGTTTCGCCGAGCGGCACGACGGGGCGCTGGAGCGGTTAGACGGCCGGCGTGCGCCGAAGAAGAGCGTGGGCGAAGAGGAGAGTGGACGAAGAAGAGCACGTTCCCCCGGACACGATCGGTGGCGACGTTTCGCGCGGTTCGGACCGTACCAGAGCTCCGGCCAGCGTGCGTGGCAGTTAAGCCGTAGAGGAGCACCTTCCCCGGGCACGGGCGGTGCCAAGCTGCCCCTAAGTTTAACCGAATGGAAGCTCCGGAGGAGGAGGGCATGCTCGCGTCACAGTAAGCCGAAGAGGAGCACCTTCCCCGGGCACGGGCGGTTCCAAGCGGCCCCTAAGTTTAACCGAATGGAAGCTCCGGAGGAGGAGGGCATGCTCGCGTCACAGTAAGCCGAAGAGGAGCACCTTCCCCGGGCACGGGCGGTGCCAAGCGGCCCCTAAGTTTAACCGAATGGAAGCTCCGGGGGAGGAGGACGGGCGTGTGTCACAGTTAAGCCAAATTGGAGCACCTCTTCTGCCCGGGCACGAGCGGAGCGCGAGGCTGTCAGTTATGAATGTATAAATGAATAAATAAATAAAGAATGCCACCTTTCATTTCACAGGGCACACCGGACGGCGTACCAGCAGGTAAAAGTCGAAGTAATTAAATAAATACAAAAAGAATGGCTGGGGAATAAAAAAATAATACGTTTTAATAATAATTTGGTTTTTTTGTTATAACATGAATTTCACTCTCTCTCTCCCCGTATATATATATATATATATATATATATATATATATATATATTTATATATTTATTATATATATTGTATATTTTTTTTAAGCATTTTTGAAGGTGCGCCGCTACTTCGCGGATTTTCAGTTTTCGCGGGTGGTCTCGGTCCCCATTAACCGCGATAACCGAGGGTTCACTGTACTCCATAAAATTTACAAAAAGCGAGGTGAAACACTCAACCAGAGCTGCTTTTTTTTAACATTTCTCGAGGGCCATGGCGAGCCATTTCAAAAAAGCTGCACAACTAACGTATAAAATATTGATAAATTTGCTCGGCCTGATGTGTGTGTAAAGTTTTACGAGTTGTCGTTCATATTTAGAACCTCATAATCAGCTTTGTTTTATTGCTGAACAGTGCAATGCCACTCCCACAACTTTTCACGAAAAATCACGAATTTCGTATTGTGACATCCTCATGGCCGAAACAGTCATCCGAGCATATATGAGGGCGACCTTGTTGAGTTGCACGGAGAAAAACATCCAAGAAAATAACTTGTATTAGCTTTTACCAGTTGGTGGCGCTACTACTACGATGTAAAATAAGTTGGTAGATGTCTTCAGGGCTGAAGTATCCTCAAATGTGTACAACTTCGAGAAGATAGGATCATCTGAGTCATGTTGCCGGAGCTTTTGTTGCCACAGAGTACAATCGGACTTTTCAGCACCTTAATAGCCACGCCTTTTGCCAAAACGTCACAAAATTCGGCAGAGAGTAAGATCATTGTCTTAAGTCTTTTCTGACTAATTTTCAGTCGGATTCGTCAAAAGGGCACCATGCAGTACGTGAAAATTAAAATAAAAACAAATTTTTGATTCCACTTGGCGGCACTGTGTGTATAACAAAATAATAACATTAAGATGTCTTCAGGTCGGGACGTTTTATTTACAGGTGAAGGTTTGGATTTTTAGGAGCATGTGCAGGGGAGTTATTAAGCATTCATTTATTTGTATTAGGTTCATTTTGTCTTCTTATTATTGATATTTGACTGATTCATTAAAAGCAGACAATTATGTTTTAGGTTAATTTTTTACCTGACATGTTTCGGCGAGTCTTTCGCCTTCTTCAGAGTGTCGCATGATGGTGTCTTGAGCTGATGTTCCATGAGGGTGTGACTTACCTGTCAAAAAAATGAAAAATCAGAGCAGTAAAAGAACAAGCACAACATGAACATTACAAATCAGCAATCACTGACCACTGCAAAAGGGAAAACCACATCATGGACCGGGAGAAGGGCAGGGTCATCCGCACCGAAGAGAACAAACAACAGCGCTGGATCAGAGAGGCCATTGAGATCTGCAAGCGAGGCATAAAAACCATGAACAGAGACAAGGGAGCCTTCATCCTCTCTACCACCTGGAGCAGCATTTTGGCGGAGTGAACGGACAGCGGGGGGCGTGACTTGCCTTCATTCTTGTGACAGGTAAGTCACGCCCTCATGGAACATCAGCTGATAAAGACGGGCCACAAGACACCATCATGTGACACTCTGAAGAAGGCGAAAGACTTTCGTATTGTGACATCCTTAAGGCCTAAACACTCATCCGAGCAAATGTAAGGTAGATTTTGTTAACCTGCCCGGAGAAAAAAATCAACGAAAATGATTTGTATTTGTTTTAACCAGTTGGTGGCGCTACCACTGCGATCAAAAATAAGTTGGCAGCCGTCTTCAGGGCCTGAATATCCTCAAATGTGAAAAATTTCGAGAAGATGGATCATCTGAATCATTTTGCAGGAACTTTTGTTGCCACGGAGAATAATCAGACTCTGCGGCACCGTAATAGCCACGCCCTTCGAAGGAAAGTCACAAAAATAGGGATAGAGTAAGATCAATGTCTTGAGTCTTTTCTAGCCAATTTTCAATCAGATTCGTTAAAAGGGCACCGTGCAGTACGTCAAAATGTAAAAAATGATATTGATTGGCGCAAGGTGTATAACTGAATATAAACATATAGATGTCTTCAGGTACAGACTCTTTATGTACATGTGAAGTTTTGGATTTTTAGCAGCATGTGCAGGAGAGTTATTAAGCATTTTGTCCATTGCGGCGAAGGAAATCTTAAGTGAAAACTTTGATGCCCCGCCCCCGTCATATAGTATTTCGGAAACAAAAAATTTTAGCCCCAGTGTTTGTGCCAGGTCTTCAGATGCTACAGACAGAATTTTAAGGCAATCAGATGAAGCCTTTAGGATCAGGGTGCAAAAGAATGACCCCTGTAAACATGCAAAAAAGGGCAAAAGTCGGACTTTCAAAAATTCATAACTCACTTCCTGTTCATATTAGACGTTAAAATATCAAATTTTTCGCCATGCCCGATGAGACTGCCAAGTTTGGTGAGTTTTTGTGCATGTTTCGGGGGTCAAAAATGCGATCGAACAATCGGAAAAATAATAATAATAATAATTTCTACAAAAACAATAGGGACTTCGCAGCGGTCGCTGCTCAGGCCCTAATAATAATAATAATAATAATAATAAAAGTAATAATATTTTCTACAAAAACAATAGGGACCTCGCCGCGGTCGCTGCTCGGGCCCCAATAATAATTTCTACACAAAGTCCATTGTGGTGACCCGCCCCCTTTTAAGTAAATTCAAAATGGCCGACTTCCTGTAAAACCTAGCTCATTGCTCCAAGAGACTTTTTTGTAGGTCTTGGTCTTATACATACAGTGAACCCTCGCTACTTCGCGGTTCACCTTTCGCGGGTTCAGTGCTTCGCGGGTCTAAAAAATATTCGGGGGCATTGTAGTTTCGCCGAGCGGCACGACGGGGCGCTGGAGCGGTTAGACGGCCGGCATGCGCCGAAGAAGAGCGTGGGCGAAGAGGAGAGTGGACGAAGAAGAGCACGTTCCCCCGGACACGATCGGTGGCGACGTTTCGCGCGGTTCGGACCGTACCAGAGCTCCGGCCAGCGTGCGTGGCAGTTAAGTCGTAGAGGAGCACCTTCCCCGGGCACGGGCGGTGCCAAGCGGCCCCTAAGTTTAACCGAATGGAAGCTCCGGAGGAGGAGGGCATGCTCGCGTCACACTAAGCCGAAGAGGAGCACCTTCCCCGGGCACGGGCGGTTCCAAGCGGCCCCTAAGTTTAACCGAATGGAAGCTCCGGAGGAGGAGGGCATGCTCGCGTCACAGTAAGCCGAAGAGGAGCACCTTCCCCGGGCACGGGCGGTGCCAAGCGGCCCCTAAGTTTAACCGAATGGAAGCTCCGGGGGAGGAGGACGGGCGTGTGTCACAGTTAAGCCAAATTGGAGCACCTCTTCTGCCCGGGCACGAGCGGAGCGCGAGGCTGTCAGTTATGAATGAATAAATGAATAAATAAATAAAGAATGCCACCTTTCATTTCAGAGGGCACACCGGACGGCGTACCAGCAGGTAAAAGTCGGAGTAATTAAATAAATACAAAAAGAATGGCTGGGGAATAAAAAAATAATACGTTTTAATAATAATTTGTTTTTTTTGTTATAACATGAATTTCACTCTCTCTCTCCCCGTATATATATATATATATATATATATATATATATATATATATTTATTATATATATTGTATATTTTTTTTAAGCATTTTTGAAGGTGCGCCGCTACTTCGCGGATTTTCAGTTTTCGCGGATGGTCTCGGTCCCCATTAACCGCGATAACAGAGAGTTCACTGTACTCCATAAAATTTACAAAAAGCGAGGTGAAACATTCAACCAGAGCTGCTTTTTTTTAACATTTCTCGAGGGCCATGGCGAGCCATTTCAAAAAAGCTGCACAACTAACGTATAAAATATTGATAAATTTGCTCGGCCTGATGTGTGTGTAAAGTTTTACGAGTTGTCGTTCATATTTAGAACCTCATATTCAGCTTTGTTTTATTGCCGAACAGTGCAATGCCACTCCCACAACTTTTCACGAAAAATCACGAATTTCGTATTGTGACATCCTCATGGCCGAAACAGTCATCCGAGCATATATGAGGGCGACCTTGTTGAGTTGCACGGAGAAAAACATCCAAGAAAATAACTTGTATTAGCTTTTACCAGTTGGTGGCGCTACTACTACGATGTAAAATAAGTTGGTAGATGTCTTCAGGGCTGAGGTATCCTCAAATGTGTACAACTTCGAGAAGATAGGATCATCTGAGTCATGTTGCCGGAGCTTTTGTTGCCACAGAGTACAATCGGACTTTTCAGCACCTTAATAGCCACGCCTTTTGCCAAAACGTCACAAAATTCGGCAGAGAGTAAGATCATTGTCTTGAGTCTTTTCTGACTAATTTTCAGTCGGATTTGTCAAAAGGGCACCGTGCAGTACGTGAAAATTAAAATAAAAACAAATTTTTGATTCCACTTGGCGGCACTGTGTGTATAACAAAATAATAACATTAAGATGTCTTCAGGTCGGGACGTTTTATTTACAGGTGAAGGTTTGGATTTTTAGGAGCATGTGCAGGGAAGTTATTAAGCATTCGTTTATTTGTATTAGGTTCATTTTGTCTTCTTATTATTGATATTTGACTGATTCATTAAAAGCAGACAATTATGTTTTAGGTAAATTTTTTACCTGACATGTTTCGGCGAGTCTTTCGCCTTCTTCAGAGTGTCGCATGATGGTGTCTTGAGACCCGTCTTTATCAGCTGATGTTCCATGAGGGTGTGACTTACCTGTCAAAAAAATTAAAAATCAGAGCAGTCAAAGAACAAGCACAACATGAACATTACAAATCAGCAATCACTGACCACTGCAAAAGGGAAAACCACATCATGGACCGGGAGAAGGGCAGGGTCATCCGCACCGAAGAGAACAAACAACAGCGCTGGATCAGAGAGGCCATTGAGATCTGCAAGCGAGGCATAAAAACCATGAACAGAGACAAGGGAGCCTTCATCCTCTCTACCACCTGGAGCAGCATTTTGGCGGAGTGAACGGACAGCGGGGGGCGTGACTTGCCTTCATTCTTGTGACAGGTAAGTCACGCCCTCATGGAACATCAGCTGATAAAGACGGGCCACAAGACACCATCATGTGACACTCTGAAGAAGGCGAAAGACTTTCGTATTGTGACATCCTCAAGGCCTAAACACTCATCCGAGCAAATGTAAGGTAGATTTTGTTAACCTGCCCGGAGAAAAAAATCAACGAAAATAATTTGTATTTGTTTTAACCAGTTGGTGGCGCTACCACTGCGATCAAAAATAAGTTGGCAGCCGTCTTCAGGGCCTGAATATCCTCAAATGTGAAAAATTTCGAGAAGATGGATCATCTGAATCATTTTGCAGGAACTTTTGTTGCCACGGAGAATAATCAGACTCTGCGGCACCGTAATAGCCACGCCCTTCGAAGGAAAGTCACAAAAATAGGGATAGAGTAAGATCAATGTCTTGAGTCTTTTCTAGCCAATTTTCAATCAGATTCGTTAAAAGGGCACCGTGCAGTACGTCAAAATGTAAAAAATGATATTGATTGGCGCAAGGTGTATAACTGAATATAAACATATAGATGTCTTCAGGTACAGACTCTTTATGTACATGTGAAGTTTTGGATTTTTAGCAGCATGTGCAGGAGAGTTATTAAGCATTTTGTCCATTGCGGCGAAGGATATCTTAAGTGAAAACTTTGATGCCCCGCCCCCGTCATATAGTATTTTGGAAACAAAAAATTTTAGCCCCAGTGTTTGTGCCAGGTCTTCAGATGCTACAGACAGAATTTTAAGGCAATCAGATGAAGCCTTTAGGATCAGGGTGCAAAAGAATGACCCCTGTAAACATGCAAAAAAGGGCAAAAGTCGGACTTTCAAAAATTCATAACTCACTTCCTGTTCATATTAGACGTTAAAATATCAAATTTTTCGCCATGCCCGATGAGACTGCCAAGTTTGGTGAGTTTTTGTGCATGTTTCGGGGGTCAAAAATGCGATCGAACAATCGGAAAAATAATAATAATAATAATTTCTACAAAAACAATAGGGACTTCGCAGCGGTCGCTGCTCAGGCCCTAATAATAATAATAATAATAATAATAAAAGTAATAATATCTTCTACAAAAACAATAGGGACCTCGCCGCGGTCGCTGCTCGGGCCCCAATAATAATTTCTACACAAAGTCCATTGTGGTGACCCGCCCCCTTTTAAGTAAATTCAAAATGGCCGACTTCCTGTAAAACCTAGCTCATTGCTCCAAGAGACTTTTTTGTAGGTCTTGGTCTTATACATACAGTGAACCCTCGCTACTTCGCGGTTCACCTTTCGCGGGTTCAGTGCTTCGCGGGTCTAAAAAATATTCGGGGGCATTGTAGTTTCGCCGAGCGGCACGACGGGGCGCTGGAGCGGTTAGACGGCCGGCGTGCGCCGAAGAAGAGCGTGGGCGAAGAGGAGAGTGGACGAAGAAGAGCACGTTCCCCCGGACACGATCGGTGGCGACGTTTCGCGCGGTTCGGACCGTACCAGAGCTCCGGCCAGCGTGCGTGGCAGTTAAGCCGTAGAGGAGCACCTTCCCCGGGCACGGGCGGTGCCAAGCGGCCCCTACGTTTAACCGAATGGAAGCTCCGGAGGAGGAGGGCATGCTCGCGTCACAGTAAGCCGAAGAGGAGCACCTTCCCCGGGCACGGGCGGTGCCAAGCGGCCCCTAAGTTTAACCGAATGGAAGCTCCGGGGGAGGAGGACGGGCGTGTGTCACAGTTAAGCCAAATTGGAGCACCTCTTCTGCCCGGGCACGAGCGGAGCGCGAGGCTGTCAGTTATGAATGAATAAATGAATAAATAAATAAAGAATGCCACCTTTCATTTCACAGGGCACACCGGACGGCGTACCAGCAGGTAAAAGTCGGAGTAATTAAATAAATACAAAAAGAATGGCTGGGGAATAAAAAAACAATACGTTTTAATAATAATTTGGTTTTTTTGTTATAACATGAATTTCACTCTCTCTCTCCCCGTATATATATATATATATATATATATATATATATATATATATATATATATATATATTTATATATTTATTATATATATTGTATATTTTTTTTAAGCATTTTTGAAGGTGCGCCGCTACTTCGCGGATTTTCAGTTTTCGCGGATGGTCTCGGTCCCCATTAACCGCGATAACCGAGGGTTCACTGTACTCCATAAAATTTACAAAAAGCGAGGTGAAACACTCAACCAGAGCTGCTTTTTTTTAACATTTCTCGAGGGCCATGGCGAGCCATTTCAAAAAAGCTGCACAACTAACGTATAAAATATTGATAAATTTGCTCGGCCTGATGTGTGTGTAAAGTTTTACGAGTTGTCGTTCATATTTAGAACCTCATAATCAGCTTTGTTTTATTGCCGAACAGTGCAATGCCACTCCCACAACTTTTCACGAAAAATCACGAATTTCGTATTGTGACATCCTCATGGCCGAAACAGTCATCCGAGCATATATGAGGGCGACCTTGTTGAGTTGCACGGAGAAAAACATCCAAGAAAATAACTTGTATTAGCTTTTACCAGTTGGTGGCGCTACTACTACGATGTAAAATAAGTTGGTAGATGTCTTCAGGGCTGAAGTATCCTCAAATGTGTACAACTTCGAGAAGATAGGATCATCTGAGTCATGTTGCCGGAGCTTTTGTTGCCACAGAGTACAATCGGACTTTTCAGCACCTTAATAGCCACGCCTTTTGCCAAAACGTCACAAAATTCGGCAGAGAGTAAGATCATTGTCTTGAGTCTTTTCTGACTCATTTTCAGTCGGATTCGTCAAAAGGGCACCGTGCAGTACGTGAAAATTAAAATAAAAACAAATTTTTGATTCCACTTGGCGGCACTGTGTGTATAACAAAATAATAACATTAAGATGTCTTCAGGTCGGGACGTTTTATTTACAGGTGAAGGTTTGGATTTTTAGGAGCATGTGCAGGGGAGTTATTAAGCATTCATTTATTTGTATTAGGTTCATTTTGTCTTCTTATTATTGATATTTGACTGATTCATTAAAAGCAGACAATTATGTTTTAGGTTAATTTTTTACCTGACATGTTTCGGCGAGTCTTTCGCCTTCTTCAGAGTGTCGCATGATGGTGTCTTGAGACCCGTCTTTATCAGCTGATGTTCCATGAGGGTGTGACTTACCTGTCAAAAAAATGAAAAATCAGAGCAGTAAAAGAACAAGCACAACATGAACATTACAAATCAGCAATCACTGACCACTGCAAAAGGGAAAACCACATCATGGACCGGGAGAAGGGCAGGGTCATCCGCACCGAAGAGAACAAACAACAGCGCTGGATCAGAGAGGCCATTGAGATCTGCAAGCGAGGCATAAAAACCATGAACAGAGACAAGGGAGCCTTCATCCTCTCTACCACCTGGAGGAGCATTTTGGCGGAGTGAACGGACAGCGGGGGGCGTGACTTGCCTTCATTCTTGTGACAGGTAAGTCACGCCCTCATGGAACATCAGCTGATAAAGACGGGCCACAAGACACCATCATGTGACACTCTGAAGAAGGCGAAAGACTTACGTATTGTGACATCCTCAAGGCCTAAACACTCATCCGAGCAAATGTAAGGTAGATTTTGTTAACCTGCCCGGAGAAAAAAATCAACGAAAATAATTTGTATTTGTTTTAACCAGTTGGTGGCGCGACCACTGCGATCAAAAATAAGTTGGCAGCCGTCTTCAGGGCCTGAATATCCTCAAATGTGAAAAATTTCGAGAAGATGGATCATCTGAATCATTTTGCAGGAACTTTTGTTGCCACGGAGAATAATCAGACTCTGCGGCACCGTAATAGCCACGCCCTTCGAAGGAAAGTCACAAAAATAGGGATAGAGTAAGATCAATGTCTTGAGTCTTTTCTAGCCAATTTTCAATCAGATTCGTTAAAAGGGCACCGTGCAGTACGTCAAAATGTAAAAAATGATATTGATTGGCGCAAGGTGTATAACTGAATATAAACATATAGATGTCTTCAGGTACAGACTCTTTATGTACATGTGAAGTTTTGGATTTTTAGCAGCATGTGCAGGAGAGTTATTAAGCATTTTGTCCATTGCGGCGAAGGAAATCTTAAGTGAAAACTTTGAAGCCCCGCCCCCGTCATATAGTATTTCGGAAACAAAAACTTTTAGCCCCAGTGTTTGTCCCAGGTCTTCAGATGCTACAGACAGAATTTTAAGGCAATCAGATGAAGCCTTTAGGATCAGGGTGCAAAAGAATGACCCCTGTAAACATGCAAAAAAGGGCAAAAGTCGGACTTTCAAAAATTCATAACTCACTTCCTGTTCATATTAGACGTTAAAATATCAAATTTTTCGCCATGCCCGATGAGACTGCCAAGTTTGGTTAGTTTTTGTGCATGTTTCGGGGGTCAAAAATGCGATCGAACAATCGGAAAAATAATAATAATAATAATTTCTACAAAAACAATAGGGACTTCGCAGCGGTCGCTGCTCAGGCCCTAATAATAATAATAATAATAATAATAAAAGTAATAATGTTTTCTACAAAAACAATAGGGACCTCGCCGCGGTCGGTGCTCGGGCCCCAATAATAATTTCTACACAAAGTCCATTGTGGTGACCCGCCCCCTTTTAAGTAAATTCAAAATGGCCGACTTCCTGTAAAACCTAGCTCATTGCTCCAAGAGACTTTTTTGTAGGTCTTGGTCTTATACATACAGTGAACCCTCGCTACTTCGCGGTTCACCTTTCGCGGGTTCAGTGCTTCGCGGGTCTAAAAAATATTCGGGGGCATTGTAGTTTCGCCGAGCGGCACGACGGGGCGCTGGAGCGGTTAGACGGCCGCCGTGCGCCGAAGAAGAGCGTGGGCGAAGAGGAGAGTGGACGAAGAAGAGCACGTTCCCCCGGACACGATCGGTGGCGACGTTTCGCGCGGTTCGGACCGTACCAGAGCTCCGGCCGGCGTGCGTGGCAGTTAAGCTGTAGAGGAGCACCTTCCCCGGGCACGGGCGGTTCCAAGCGGCCCCTAAGTTTAACCGAATGGAAGCTCCGGAGGAGGAGGGCATGCTCGCGTCACAGTAAGCCGAAGAGGAGCACCTTCCCCGGGCACGGGCGGTGCCAAGCGGCCCCTAAGTTTAACCGAATGGAAGCTCCGGGGGAGGAGGGCGGGCGTGTGTCACAGTTAAGCCAAATTGGAGCACCTCTTCTGCCCGGGCACGAGCGGAGCGCGAGGCTGTCAGTTATGAATGAATAAATGAATAAATAAATAAAGAATGCCACCTTTCATTTCACAGGGCACACCGGACGGCGTACCAGCAGGTAAAAGTCGGAGTAATTAAATAAATACTAAAAGAATGGCTGGGGAATAAAAAAATAATACGTTTTAATAATAATTTGGTTTTTTTGTTATAACATGAATTTCACTCTCTCTCTCCCCGTATATATATATATATATATATATATATATATATATATATATATATATATATATATATATATATATATATATATATATATATATTTATTATATTTATTGTATATTTTTTTTAAGCATTTTTGAAGGTGCGCCGCTACTTCGCGGATTTTCAGTTTTCGCGGGTGGTCTCGGTCCCCATTAACCGCGATAACCGAGGGTTCACTGTACTCCATAAAATTTACAAAAAGCGAGGTGAAACACTCAACCAGAGCTGCTTTTTTTAACATTTCTCGAGGGCCATGGCGAGCCATTTCAAAAAAGCTGCACAACTAACGTATAAAATATTGATAAATTTGCTCGGCCTGATGTGTGTGTAAAGTTTTACGAGTTGTCGTTCATATTTAGAACCTCATAATCAGCTTTGTTTTATTGCCGAACAGTGCAATGCCACTCCCACAACTTTTCACGAAAAAGGACGAATTTCGTATTGTGACATCCTCATGGCCGAAACAGTCATCCGAGCATATATGAGGGCGACCTTGTTGAGTTGCACGGAGAAAAACATCCAAGAAAATAACTTGTATTAGCTTTTACCAGTTGGTGGCGCTACTACTACGATGTAAAATAAGTTGGTAGATGTCTTCAGGGCTGAAGTATCCTCAAATGTGTACAACTTCGAGAAGATAAGATCATCTGAGTCATGTTGCCGGAGCTTTTGTTGCCACAGAGTACAATCGGACTTTTCAGCACCTTAATAGCCACGCCTTTTGCCAAAACGCCACAAAATTCGGCAGAGAGTAAGATCATTGTCTTGAGTCTTTTCTGACTCATTTTCAGTCGGATTCGTCAAAAGGGCACCGTGCAGTACGTGAAAATTAAAATAAAAACAAATTTTTGATTCCACTTGGCGGCACTGTGTGTATAACAAAATAATAACATTACGATGTCTTCAGGTCGGGACGTTTTATTTACAGGTGAAGGTTTGGATTTTTAGGAGCATGTGCAGGGGAGTTATTAAGCATTCATTTATTTGTATTAGGTTCATTTTGTCTTCTTATTATTGATATTTGACTGATTCATTAAAAGCAGACAATTATGTTTTAGGTTAATTTTTTACCTGACATGTTTCGGCGAGTCTTTCGCCTTCTTCAGAGTGTCGCATGATGGTGTCTTGAGCTGATGTTCCATGAGGGTGTGACTTACCTGTCAAAAAAATGAAAAAAAATCAGAGCAGTAAAAGAACAAGCACAACATGAACATTACAAATCAGCAATCACTGACCACTGCAAAAGGGAAAACCACATCATGGACCGGGAGAAGGGCAGGGTCATCCGCACAGAAGAGAACAAACAACAGCGCTGGATCAGAGAGGCCATTGAGATCTGCAAGCGAGGCATAAAAACCATGAACAGAGACAAGGGAGCCTTCATCCTCTCTACCACCTGGACCAGCATCTTGGCGGAGTGAACGGACAGCGGGGGGCGTGACTTGCCTTCATTCTTGTGACAGGTAAGTCACGCCCTCATGGAACATCAGCTGATAAAGACGGGTCACAAGACAGCATCATGTGACACTCTGAAGAAGGCGAAAGACTTTCGTATTGTGACATGCTCAAGGCCTAAACACTCATCCGAGCAAATATAAGGTAGATTTTGTTCACCTGCCCGGAGAAAAACATCAACGAAAATAATTTGTATTTGTTTTAACCAGTTGGTGGCGCTACCACTGCGATCAAAAATAAGTTGGCAGCCGTCTTCAGGGCCTGAATATCCTCAAATGTGAAAAATTTCGAGAAGATGGATCATCTGAATCATTTTGCAGGAACTTTTGTTGCCACGGAGAATAATCAGACTCTGCGGCACCGTAATAGCCACGCCCTTCGAAGGAAAGTCACAAAAATAGGGATAGAGTAAGATCAATGTCTTGAGTCTTTTCTAGCCAATTTTCAATCAGATTCTTTAAAAGGGCACCGTGCAGTACGTCAAAATGTAAAAAATGATATTGATTGGCGCAAGGTGTATAACTGAATATAAACATATAGATGTCTTCAGGTACAGACTTTTTATGTACATGTGAAGTTTTGGATTTTTAGCAGCATGTGCAGGAGAGTTATTAAGCATTTTGTCCATTGCGGCGAAGGAAATCTTAAGTGAAAACTTTGAAGCCCCGCCCCCGTCATATAGTATTTCGGAAACAAAAAATTTTAGCCCCAGTGTTTGTCCCAGGTCTTCAGATGCTACAGACAGAATTTTAAGGCAATCAGATGAAGCCTTTAGGATCAGGGTGCAAAAGAATGACCCCTGTAAACATGCAAAAAAGGGCAAAAGTCGGACTTTCAAAAATTCATAACTCACTTCCTGTTCATATTAGACGTTAAAATATCAAATTTTTCGCCATGCCCGATGAGACTGCCAAGTTTGGTGAGTTTTTGTGCATGTTTCGGGGGTCAAAAATGCGATCGAACAATCGGAAAAATAATAATAATAATAATTTCTACAAAAACAATAGGGACTTCGCAGCGGTCGCTGCTCAGGCCCAAATAATAATAATAATATTAATAATAATAAAAGTAATAATATTTTCTACAAAAACAATAGGGACCTCGCAGCGGTCACTGCTCGGGCCCTAATAATAATAATAATAAAAATAATAATAATTTCCACAAAAACAATGGGGACCTCGGAGCGGTCGCTGCTCAGGCCCTAATAATAATTTCTACAAAAACAATAGGGACCTCGCCGCCGTCGCTGCTCGGGCCCCAATAATAATTTCTACACAAAGTCCATTGTGGTGACCCGCCCCCTTTTAAGTAAATTCAAAATGGCCGACTTCCTGTAAAACCTAGCTCATTGCTCCAAGAGACTTTTTTGTAGGTCTTGGTCTTATACATACAGTGAACCCTCGCTACTTCGCGGTCCACCTTTCGCGGGTTCAGTGCTTCGCGGGTCTAAAAAATATTCGGGGGCATTGTAGTTTCGCCGAGCGGCACGACGGGGCGCTGGAGCGGTTAGACGGCCGGCGTGCGCCGAAGAAGAGCGTGGGCGAAGAGGAGAGTGGACGAAGAAGAGCACGTTCTCCCGGACACGATCGGTGGCGACGTTTCGCGCGGTTCGGACCGTACCAGAGCTCCGGCCGGCGTGCGTGGCAGTTAAGCCGTAGAGGAGCACCTTCCCCGGGCACGGGCGGTGCCAAGCGGCCCCTAAGTTTAACCGAATGGAAGCTCCGGAGGAGGAGGGCATGCTCGCGTCACAGTAAGCCGAAGAGGAGCACCTTCCCCGGGCACGGGCGGTTCCAAGCGGCCCCTAAGTTTAACCGAATGGAAGCTCCGGAGGAGGAGGGCATGCTCGCGTCACAGTAAGCCGAAGAGGAGCACCTTCCCCGGGCACGGGCGGTTCCAAGCGGCCCCTAAGTTTAACTGAATGGAAGCTCCGGAGGAGGAGGGCATTCTCGCGTCACAGTAAGCCGAAGAGGAGCACCTTCCCCGGGCACGGGCGGTGCCAAGCGGCCCCTAAGTTTAACCGAATGGAAGTTCCGGGGGAGGAGGGCGGGCGTGTGTCACAGTTAAGCCGAATTGGAGCACCTCTTCCGCCCGGGCACGAGCGGAGCGCGAGGCTGTCAGTGATGAATGAATAAATGAATAAATAAATAAAGAATGCCACCTTTCATTTCACAGGGCACACCGGACGGCGTACCAGCAGGTAAAAGTCGGAGTAATTAAATAAATACAAAAAGAATGGCTGGGGAATAAAAAAATAATACGTTTTAATAATAATTTGGTTTTTTTGTTATAACATGAATTTCACTCTCTCTCTCCCCGTATATATATATATATATATATATATATATATATATATATATATATATATATATATATATATATATTTATTATATATATTGTATATTTTTTTTAAGCATTTTTGAAGGTGCGCCGCTACTTCGCGGATTTTCAGTTTTCGCGGGTGGTCTCGGTCCCCATTAACCGCGATAACCGAGGGTTCACTGTACTCCATAAAATTTACAAAAAGCGAGGTGAAACACTCAATCAGGGCTGCTTTTTTGAACATTTCTCAAGGGCCATGGCGAGCCATTTAAAAAAAGCTGCACAACTAACGTATAAAATATTGATAAATTTGCTCGGCCTGATGTGTGTGTAAAGTTTCACGAGTTGTCGTTCATATTTAGAACCTCATAATCAGCGTTGTTTTATTGCCGAACAGTGCAATGCCACTCCCACAACTTTTCACGAAAAAGGACTAATTTCGTATTGTGACATCCTCATGGCCGAAACAGTCATCCGAGCATATATGAGGGCGACCTTGTTGAGTTGCACGGAGAAAAACATCCAAGAAAATAACTTGTATTAGCTTTTACCAGTTGGTGGCGCTACTACTACGATGAAAAATAAGTCGGTAGATGTCTTCAGGGCTGAAGTATCCTCAAATGTGTACAACTTCGAGAAGATAGGATCATCTGAGTCATGTTGCCGGAGCTTTTGTTGCCACAGAGTACAATCGGACTTTTCAGCACCGTAATAGCCACGCCTTTTGCCAAAACGTCACAAAATTCGGCAGAGAGTAAGATCATTGTCTTGAGTCTTTTCTGACTAATTTTCAGTCGGATTCGTCAAAAGGGCACCGTGCAGTACGTGAAAATTAAAATAAAAACAAATTTTTGATTCCACTTGGCGGCGCTGTGTGTATAACAAAATAATAACATTAAGATGTCTTCAGGTCGGGACGTTTTATTTACAGGTGAAGGTTTGGATTTTTAGGAGCATGTGCAGGGGAGTTATTAAGCATTCATTTATTTGTATTAGGTTCATTTTGTCTTCTTATTATTGATATTTGACTGATTCATTAAAAGCAGACAATTATGTTTTAGGTTAATTTTTTACCTGACATGTTTCGGCGAGTCTTTTGCCTTCTTCAGAGTGTCGCATGATGGTGTCTTGAGACCCGTCTTTATCAGCTGATGTTCCATGAGGGTGTGACTTACCTGTCAAAAAAATTAAAAAATCAGAGCAGTAAAAGAACAAGCACAACATGAACATTACAAATCAGCAATCACTGACCGCTGCAAAAGGGAAAACCACATCATGGACCGGGAGAAGGGCAGGGTCATCCGCACCGAAGAGAATAAACAACAGCGCTGGATCAGAGAGGCCATTGAGATCTGCAAGCGAGGCATAAAAACCATGAACAGAGACAAGGGAGCCTTCATCCTCTCTACCACCTGGAGCAGCATTTTGGCGGAGTGAACGGACAGCGGGGGGCGTGACTTGCCTTCATTCTTGTGACAGGTAAGTCACGCCCTCATGGAACATCAGCTGATAAAGACGGGCCACAAGACACCATCATGTGACACTCTGAAGAAGGCGAAAGACTTTCGTATTGTGACATCCTCAAGGCCTAAACACTCATCCGAGCAAATGTAAGGTAGATTTTGTTAACCTGCCCGGAGAAAAAAATCAACGAAAATAATTTGTATTTGTTTTAACCAGTTGGTGGCGCTACCACTGCGATCAAAAATAAGTTGGCAGCCGTCTTCAGGGCCTGAATATCCTCAAATGTGAAAAATTTCGAGAAGATGGATCATCTGAATCATTTTGCAGGAACTTTTGTTGCCACGGAGAATAATCAGACTCTGCGGCACCGTAATAGCCACGCCCTTCGAAGGAAAGTCACAAAAATAGGGATAGAGTAAGATCAATGTCTTGAGTCTTTTCTAGCCAATTTTCAATCAGATTCGTTAAAAGGGCACCGTGCAGTACGTCAAAATGTAAAAAATGATATTGATTGGCGCAAGGTGTATAACTGAATATAAACATATAGATGTCTTCAGGTACAGACTCTTTATGTACATGTGAAGTTTTGGATTTTTAGCAGCATGTGCAGGAGAGTTATTAAGCATTTTGTCCATTGCGGCGAAGGAAATCTTAAGTGAAAACTTTGATGCCCCGCCCCCGTCATATAGTATTTCGGAAACAAAAAATATTAGCCCCAGTGTTTGTCCCAGGTCTTCAGAAGCTACAGACAGAATTTTAAGGCAATCAGATGAAGCCTTTAGGATCAGGGTGCAAAAGAATGACCCCTGTAAACATGCAAAAAAGGGCAAAAGTCGGACTTTCAAAAATTCATAACTCACTTCTTGTTCATATTAGACATTAAAATATCAAATTTTTCGCCATGCCCGATGAGACTGCCAACTTTGGTGAGTTTTTGTGCATGTTTCGGGGGTCAAAAATGCGATCGAACAATCGGAAAAATAATAATAATAATAATTTCTACAAAAACAATAGGGACTTCGCAGCGGTCGCTGCTCAGGCCCTAATAATAATAATAATAATTATAATAAAAGTAATAATATTTTCTACAAAAACAATAGGGACCTCGCCGCGGTCGCTGCTCGGGCCCCAATAATAATTTCTACACAAAGTCCATTGTGGTGACCCGCCCCCTTTTAAGTAAATTCAAAATGGCCGACTTCCTGTAAAACCTAGCTCATTGCTCCAAGAGACTTTTTTGTAGGTCTTGGTCTTATACATACAGTGAACCCTCGCTACTTCGCGGTTCACCTTTCGCGGGTTCAGTGCTTCGCGGGTCTAAAAAATATTCGGGGGCATTGTAGTTTCGCCGAGCGGCACGACGGGGCGCTGGAGCGGTTAGACGGCCGGCGTGCGCCGAAGAAGAGCGTGGGCGAAGAGGAGAGTGGACGAAGAAGAGCACGTTCCCCCGGACACGATCGGTGGCGACGTTTCGCGCGGTTCGGACCGTACCAGAGCTCCGGCCAGCGTGCGTGGCAGTTAAGCCGTAGAGGAGCACCTTCCCCGGGCACGGGCGGTGCCAAGCGGCCCCTAAGTTTAACCGAATGGAAGCTCCGGAGGAGGAGGGCATGCTCGCGTCACAGTAAGCCGAAGAGGAGCACCTTCCCCGGGCACGGGCGGTTCCAAGCGGCCCCTAAGTTTAACCGAATGGAAGCTCCGGAGGAGGAGGGCATGCTCGCGTCACAGTAAGCCGAAGAGGAGCACCTTCCCCGGGCACGGGCGGTTCCAAGCGGCCCCTAAGTTTAACCGAATGGAAGCTCCGGAGGAGGAGGGCATGCTCGCGTCACAGTAAGCCGAAGAGGAGCACCTTCCCCGGGCACGGGCGGTGCCAAGCGGCCCCTAAGTTTAACCGAATGGAAGCTCCGGGGGAGGAGGACGGGCGTGTGTCACAGTTAAGCCAAATTGGAGCACCTCTTCTGCCCGGGCACGAGCGGAGCGCGAGGCTGTCAGTTATGAATGAATAAATGAATAAATAAATAAAGAATGCCACCTTTCATTTCACAGGGCACACCGGACGGCGTACCAGCAGGTAAAAGTCGGAGTAATTAAATAAATACAAAAAGAATGGCTGGGGAATAAAAAAATAATACGTTTTAATAATAATTTGGTTTTTTTGTTATAACATGAATTTCACTCTCTCTCTCCCCGTATATATATTTATATATATATATATATATATATATATATATATATATTTATATATTTATTATATATATTGTATATTTTTTTTAAGCATTTTTGAAGGTGCGCCGCTACTTCGCGGATTTTCAGTTTTCGCGGGTGGTCTCGGTCCCCGTTAACCGCGATAACCGAGGGTTCACTGTACTCCATAAAATTTACAAAAAGCGAGGTGAAACACTCAACCAGAGCTGCTTTTTTTTAACATTTCTCGAGGGCCATGGCGAGCCATTTCAAAAAAGCTGCACAACTAACTTATAAAATATTGATAAATTTGCTCGGCCTGATGTGTGTGTAAAGTTTTACGAGTTGTCGTTCATATTTAGAACCTCATAATCAGCTTTGTTTTATTGCCGAACAGTGCAATGCCACTCCCACAACTTTTCACGAAAAATCACGAATTTCGTATTGTGACATCCTCATGGCCGAAACAGTCATCCGAGCATATATGAGGGCGACCTTGTTGAGTTGCACGGAGAAAAACATCCAAGAAAATAACTTGTATTAGCTTTTACCAGTTGGTGGCGCTACTACTACGATGTAAAATAAGTTGGTAGATGTCTTCAGGGCTGAAGTATCCTCAAATGTGTACAACTTCGAGAAGATAGGATCATCTGAGTCATGTTGCCGGAGCTTTTGTTGCCACAAAGTACAATCGGACTTTTCAGCACCTTAATAGCCACGCCTTTTGCCAAAACGTCACAAAATTCGGCAGAGAGTAAGATCATTGTCTTGAGTCTTTTCTGACTAATTTTCAGTCGGATTCGTCAAAAGGGCACCGTGCAGTACGTGAAAATTAAAATAAAAACAAATTTTTGATTCCACTTGGCGGCACTGTGTGTATAACAAAATAATAGCATTAAGATGTCTTCAGGTCGGGACGTTTTATTTACAGGTGAAGGTTTGGATTTTTAGGAGCATGTGCAGGGGAGTTATTAAGCATTCATTTATTTGTATTAGGTTCATTTTGTCTTCTTATTATTGATATTTGACTGATTCATTAAAAGCAGACAATTATGTTTTAGGTTAATTTTTTACCTGACATGTTTCGGCGAGTCTTTCGCCTTCTTCAGAGTGTCGCATGATGGTGTCTTGAGACCCGTCTTTATCAGCTGATGTTCCATGAGGGTGTGACTTACCTGTCAAAAAAATGAAAAATCAGAGCAGTAAAAGAACAAGCACAACATGAACATTACAAATCAGCAATCACTGACCACTGCAAAAGGGAAAACCACATCATGGACCGGGAGAAGGGCAGGGTCATCCGCACCGAAGAGAACAAACAACAGCGCTGGATCAGAGAGGCCATTGAGATCTGCAAGCGAGGCATAAAAACCATGAACAGAGACAAGGGAGCCTTCATCCTCTCTACCACCTGGAGCAGCATTTTGGCGGAGTGAACGGACAGCGGGGGCGTGACTTGCCTTCGTTCTTGTGACAGGTAAGTCACGCCCTCATGGAACATCAGCTGATAAAGACGGGCCACAAGACACCATCATGTGACACTCTGAAGAAGGCAAAAGACTTTCGTATTGTGACATCCTCAAGGCCTAAACACTCATCCGAGCAAATGTAAGGTAGATTTTGTTAACCTGCCCGGAGAAAAAAATCAACGAAAATAATTTGTATTTGTTTTAACCAGTTGGTGGCGCTACCACTGCGATCAAAAATAAGTTGGCAGCCGTCTTCAGGGCCTGAATATCCTCAAATGTGAAAAATTTCGAGAAGATGGATCATCTGAATCATTTTGCAGGAACTTTTGTTGCCACGGAGAATAATCAGACTCTGCGGCACCGTAATAGCCACGCCCTTCGAAGGAAAGTCACAAAAATAGGGATAGAGTAAGATCAATGTCTTGAGTCTTTTCTAGCCAATTTTCAATCAGATTCGTTAAAAGGGCACCGTGCAGTACGTCAAAATGTAAAAAATGATATTGATTGGCGCAAGGTGTATAACTGAATATAAACATATAGATGTCTTCAGGTACAGACTCTTTATGTACATGAATAGAATAGAAATAGAAATCCCTTTATTGTCATTGTACACAAGTGTGCAACGAGATTAGAGGGCTCCCCTCTCCAGTGCAATACAACTGTAATACAGACAAATATATAAATTAGATGAATAAATAAGAATGGAATAAGAAGTTTTGGATTTTTAGCAGCATGTGCAGGAGAGTTATTAAGCATTTTGTCCATTGCGGCGAAGGAAATCTTAAGTGAAAACTTTGATGCCCCGCCCCCGTCATATAGTATTTCGGAAACAAAAAATTTTAGCCCCAGTGTTTGTGCCAGGTCTTCAGATGCTCCAGACAGAACTTTAAGGCAATCAGATGAAGCCTTTAGGATCAAGGTGCAAAAGAATGACCCCTGTAAACATGCAAAAAAGGGCAAAAGTCGGACTTTCAAAAATTCATAACTCACTTCCTGTTCATATTAGACGTTAAAAAATATCAAATTTTTCGCCATGCCCGATGAGACTGCCAAGTTTGGTGAGTTTTTGTGCATGTTTCGGGGGTCAAAAATGCGATCGAACAATCGGAAAAATAATAATAATAATAATTTCTACAAAAACAATAGGGACTTCGCAGCGGTCGCTGCTCAGGCCCTAATAATAATAATAATAATAATAATAATAAAAGTAATAATAATTTCTACAAAAACAATAGGGACCTCGCCGCGGTCGCTGCTCGGGCCCCAATAATAATTTCTACACAAAGTCCATTGTGGAGACCCGCCCCCTTTTAAGTAAATTCAAAATGGCCGACTTCCTGTAAAACCTAGCTCATTGCTCCAAGAGACTTTTTTGTAGGTCTTGGTCTTATACATACAGTGAACCCTCGCTACTTCGAGGTTCACCTTTCGCGGGTTCAGTGCTTCGCGGGTCTAAAAAATATTCGGGGGCATTGTAGTTTCGCCGAGCGGCACGACGGGGCGCTGGAGCGGTTAGACGGCCGGCGGGCGCCGAAGAAGAGCGTGGGCGAAGAGGAGAGTGGACGAAGAAGAGCACGTTCCCCCGGACACGATCGGTGGCGACGTTTCGCGCGGTTCGGACCGTACCAGAGCTCCGGCCGGCGTGCGTGGCAGTTAAGCCGTAGAGGAGCACCTTCCCCGGGCACGGGCGGTTCCAAGCGGCCCCTGAGTTTAACCGAATGGAAGCTCCGGAGGAGGAGGGCATGCTCGCGTCACAGTAAGTCGAAGAGGAGCACCTTCCCCGGGCACGGGCGGTTCCAGGCGGCCCCTAAGTTTAACCGAATGGAAGCTCCGGAGGAGGAGGGCATGCTCGCGTCACAGTAAGCCGAAGAGGAGCACCTTCCCCGGGCACGGGCGGTGCCAAGCGGCCCCTAAGTTTAACCGAATGGAAGCTCCGGGGGAGGAGGGCGGGCGTGTGTCACAGTTAAGCCGAATTGGAGCACCTCTTCTGCCCGGGCACGAGCGGAGCGCGAGGCTGTCAGTTATGAATGAATAAATGTAATAAATAAATAAAGAATGCCACCTTTCATTTCACAGGGCACACCGGACGGCGTACCAGCAGGTAAAAGTCGGAGTAATTAAATAAATACAAAAAGAATGGTTGGGGAATAAAAAAATAATAAGTTTTAATAATAATTTGTTTTTTTTGTTATAACATGAATTTCACTCTCTCTCTCTCTCTCTCCCCCCGTATATATATATATATATATATATATATATATATATATATATATATATTTATATATTTATTATATATATTGTATATTTTTTTAAAGCATTTTTGAAGGTGCGCCGCTACTTCGCGGATTTTCAGTTTTCGCGGATGGTCTCGGTCCCCATTAACCGCGATAACCGAGGGTTCACTGTACTCCATAAAATTTACAAAAAGCGAGGTGAAACACTCAACCAGGGCTGCTTTTTTGAACATTTCTCGAGGGCCATGGTGAGCCATTTCAAAAAAGCTGCACAACTAACGTATAAAATATTGATAAATTTGCTCGGCCTGATGTGTGTGTAAAGTTTCACGAGTTGTTGTTCATATTTAGAACCTCATAATCAGCGTTGTTTTATTGCCGAACAGTGCAATGCCACTCCCACAACTTTTCATGAAAAAGGACAAATTTCGTATTATGACGTCCTCATGGCCCGAAACAGTCATCCGAGCATATATGAGGGCGACCTTGTTGAGTTGCACGGAGAAAAACATCCAAGAAAATAACTTGTATTAGCTATTAGCAGTTGGTGGCGCTACTACTACGATGAAAAATAAGTTGGTAGATGTCTTCAGGGCTTAAGTATCCTCAAATGTGTGCAACTTTGAGAAGATAGGATCATCTGACTCATGTTGCTGGAGCTTTTGTTGCCACAGAGTACAATCGGACTTTTCAGCACCGTAATAGCCACGCCTTTTGCCAAAACGTCACAAAATTCGGCAGAGAGTAAGATCATTGTCTAGAGTCTTTTCTGACTAATTTTCAGTCGGATTCGTCAAAAGGGCACCGTGCAGTGCGTGAAAATTAAAATAAAAAAAATTTTTTGATTCCACTTGGCGGCACTGTGTGTATAACAAAATAATAACATTAAGATGTCTTCAGGTCGGGACGTTTTATTTACAGGTGAAGGTTTGGATTTTTAGGAGCATGTGCAGGGGAGTTATTAAGCATTCATTTATTTGTATTAGGTTCATTTTGTCTTCTTATTATTGATATTTGACTGATTCATTAAAAGCAGACAATTATGTTTTAGGTTAATTTTTTACCTGACATGTTTCGGCGAGTCTTTTGCCTTCTTCAGAGTGTCGCATGATGGTGTCTTGAGACCCGTCTTTATCAGCTGATGTTCCATGAGGGTGTGACTTACCTGTCAAAAAAATTAAAAAATCAGAGCAGTAAAAGAACAAGCACAACATGAACATTACAAATCAGCAATCACTGACCGCTGCAAAAGGGAAAACCACATCATGGACCGGGAGAAGGGCAGGGTCATCCGCACCGAAGAGAATAAACAACAGCGCTGGATCAGAGAGGCCATTGAGATCTGCAAGCGAGGCATAAAAACCATGAACAGAGACAAGGGAGCCTTCATCCTCTCTACCACCTGGAGCAGCATTTTGGCGGAGTGAACGGACAGCGGGGGGCGTGACTTGCCTTCATTCTTGTGACAGGTAAGTCACGCCCTCATGGAACATCAGCTGATAAAGACGGGCCACAAGACACCATCATGTGACACTCTGAAGAAGGCGAAAGACTTTCGTATTGTGACATCCTCAAGGCCTAAACACTCATCCGAGCAAATGTAAGGTAGATTTTGTTAACCTGCCCGGAGAAAAAAATCAACGAAAATAATTTGTATTTGTTTTAACCAGTTGGTGGCGCTACCACTGCGATCAAAAATAAGTTGGCAGCCGTCTTCAGGGCCTGAATATCCTCAAATGTGAAAAATTTCGAGAAGATGGATCATCTGAATCATTTTGCAGGAACTTTTGTTGCCACGGAGAATAATCAGACTCTGCGGCACCGTAATAGCCACGCCCTTCGAAGGAAAGTCACAAAAATAGGGATAGAGTAAGATCAATGTCTTGAGTCTTTTCTAGCCAATTTTCAATCAGATTCGTTAAAAGGGCACCGTGCAGTACGTCAAAATGTAAAAAATGATATTGATTGGCGCAAGGTGTATAACTGAATATAAACATATAGATGTCTTCAGGTACAGACTCTTTATGTACATGTGAAGTTTTGGATTTTTAGCAGCATGTGCAGGAGAGTTATTAAGCATTTTGTCCATTGCGGCGAAGGAAATCTTAAGTGAAAACTTTGATGCCCCGCCCCCGTCATATAGTATTTCGGAAACAAAAAATATTAGCCCCAGTGTTTGTCCCAGGTCTTCAGAAGCTACAGACAGAATTTTAAGGCAATCAGATGAAGCCTTTAGGATCAGGGTGCAAAAGAATGACCCCTGTAAACATGCAAAAAAGGGCAAAAGTCGGACTTTCAAAAATTCATAACTCACTTCTTGTTCATATTAGACATTAAAATATCAAATTTTTCGCCATGCCCGATGAGACTGCCAACTTTGGTGAGTTTTTGTGCATGTTTCGGGGGTCAAAAATGCGATCGAACAATCGGAAAAATAATAATAATAATAATTTCTACAAAAACAATAGGGACTTCGCAGCGGTCGCTGCTCAGGCCCTAATAATAATAATAATAATTATAATAAAAGTAATAATATTTTCTACAAAAACAATAGGGACCTCGCCGCGGTCGCTGCTCGGGCCCCAATAATAATTTCTACACAAAGTCCATTGTGGTGACCCGCCCCCTTTTAAGTAAATTCAAAATGGCCGACTTCCTGTAAAACCTAGCTCATTGCTCCAAGAGACTTTTTTGTAGGTCTTGGTCTTATACATACAGTGAACCCTCGCTACTTCGCGGTTCACCTTTCGCGGGTTCAGTGCTTCGCGGGTCTAAAAAATATTCGGGGGCATTGTAGTTTCGCCGAGCGGCACGACGGGGCGCTGGAGCGGTTAGACGGCCGGCGTGCGCCGAAGAAGAGCGTGGGCGAAGAGGAGAGTGGACGAAGAAGAGCACGTTCCCCCGGACACGATCGGTGGCGACGTTTCGCGCGGTTCGGACCGTACCAGAGCTCCGGCCAGCGTGCGTGGCAGTTAAGCCGTAGAGGAGCACCTTCCCCGGGCACGGGCGGTGCCAAGCGGCCCCTAAGTTTAACCGAATGGAAGCTCCGGAGGAGGAGGGCATGCTCGCGTCACAGTAAGCCGAAGAGGAGCACCTTCCCCGGGCACGGGCGGTTCCAAGCGGCCCCTAAGTTTAACCGAATGGAAGCTCCGGAGGAGGAGGGCATGCTCGCGTCACAGTAAGCCGAAGAGGAGCACCTTCCCCGGGCACGGGCGGTTCCAAGCGGCCCCTAAGTTTAACCGAATGGAAGCTCCGGAGGAGGAGGGCATGCTCGCGTCACAGTAAGCCGAAGAGGAGCACCTTCCCCGGGCACGGGCGGTGCCAAGCGGCCCCTAAGTTTAACCGAATGGAAGCTCCGGGGGAGGAGGACGGGCGTGTGTCACAGTTAAGCCAAATTGGAGCACCTCTTCTGCCCGGGCACGAGCGGAGCGCGAGGCTGTCAGTTATGAATGAATAAATGAATAAATGAATAAATAAATAAAGAATGCCACCTTTCATTTCACAGGGCACACCGGACGGCGTACCAGCAGGTAAAAGTCGGAGTAATTAAATAAATACAAAAAGAATGGCTGGGGAATAAAAAAATAATACGTTTTAATAATAATTTGGTTTTTTTGTTATAACATGAATTTCACTCTCTCTCTCCCCGTATATATATTTATATATATATATATATATATATATATTTATATATTTATTATATATATTGTATATTTTTTTTAAGCATTTTTGAAGGTGCGCCGCTACTTCGCGGATTTTCAGTTTTCGCGGGTGGTCTCGGTCCCCATTAACCGCGATAACCGAGGGTTCACTGTACTCCATAAAATTTACAAAAAGCGAGGTGAAACACTCAACCAGAGCTGCTTTTTTTTAACATTTCTCGAGGGCCATGGCGAGCCATTTCAAAAAAGCTGCACAACTAACTTATAAAATATTGATAAATTTGCTCGGCCTGATGTGTGTGTAAAGTTTTACGAGTTGTCGTTCATATTTAGAACCTCATAATCAGCTTTGTTTTATTGCCGAACAGTGCAATGCCACTCCCACAACTTTTCACGAAAAATCACGAATTTCGTATTGTGACATCCTCATGGCCGAAACAGTCATCCGAGCATATATGAGGGCGACCTTGTTGAGTTGCACGGAGAAAAACATCCAAGAAAATAACTTGTATTAGCTTTTACCAGTTGGTGGCGCTACTACTACGATGTAAAATAAGTTGGTAGATGTCTTCAGGGCTGAAGTATCCTCAAATGTGTACAACTTCGAGAAGATAGGATCATCTGAGTCATGTTGCCGGAGCTTTTGTTGCCACAAAGTACAATCGGACTTTTCAGCACCTTAATAGCCACGCCTTTTGCCAAAACGTCACAAAATTCGGCAGAGAGTAAGATCATTGTCTTGAGTCTTTTCTGACTAATTTTCAGTCGGATTCGTCAAAAGGGCACCGTGCAGTACGTGAAAATTAAAATAAAAACAAATTTTTGATTCCACTTGGCGGCACTGTGTGTATAACAAAATAATAGCATTAAGATGTCTTCAGGTCGGGACGTTTTATTTACAGGTGAAGGTTTGGATTTTTAGGAGCATGTGCAGGGGAGTTATTAAGCATTCATTTATTTGTATTAGGTTCATTTTGTCTTCTTATTATTGATATTTGACTGATTCATTAAAAGCAGACAATTATGTTTTAGGTTAATTTTTTACCTGACATGTTTCGGCGAGTCTTTCGCCTTCTTCAGAGTGTCGCATGATGGTGTCTTGAGACCCGTCTTTATCAGCTGATGTTCCATGAGGGTGTGACTTACCTGTCAAAAAAATGAAAAATCAGAGCAGTAAAAGAACAAGCACAACATGAACATTACAAATCAGCAATCACTGACCACTGCAAAAGGGAAAACCACATCATGGACCGGGAGAAGGGCAGGGTCATCCGCACCGAAGAGAACAAACAACAGCGCTGGATCAGAGAGGCCATTGAGATCTGCAAGCGAGGCATAAAAACCATGAACAGAGACAAGGGAGCCTTCATCCTCTCTACCACCTGGAGCAGCATTTTGGCGGAGTGAACGGACAGCGGGGGCGTGACTTGCCTTCGTTCTTGTGACAGGTAAGTCACGCCCTCATGGAACATCAGCTGATAAAGACGGGCCACAAGACACCATCATGTGACACTCTGAAGAAGGCAAAAGACTTTCGTATTGTGACATCCTCAAGGCCTAAACACTCATCCGAGCAAATGTAAGGTAGATTTTGTTAACCTGCCCGGAGAAAAAAATCAACGAAAATAATTTGTATTTGTTTTAACCAGTTGGTGGCGCTACCACTGCGATCAAAAATAAGTTGGCAGCCGTCTTCAGGGCCTGAATATCCTCAAATGTGAAAAATTTCGAGAAGATGGATCATCTGAATCATTTTGCAGGAACTTTTGTTGCCACGGAGAATAATCAGACTCTGCGGCACCGTAATAGCCACGCCCTTCGAAGGAAAGTCACAAAAATAGGGATAGAGTAAGATCAATGTCTTGAGTCTTTTCTAGCCAATTTTCAATCAGATTCGTTAAAAGGGCACCGTGCAGTACGTCAAAATGTAAAAAATGATATTGATTGGCGCAAGGTGTATAACTGAATATAAACATATAGATGTCTTCAGGTACAGACTCTTTATGTACATGAATAGAATAGAAATAGAAATCCCTTTATTGTCATTGTACACAAGTGTGCAACGAGATTAGAGGGCTCCCCTCTCCAGTGCAATACAACTGTAATACAGACAAATATATAAATTAGATGAATAAATAAGAATGGAATAAGAAGTTTTGGATTTTTAGCAGCATGTGCAGGAGAGTTATTAAGCATTTTGTCCATTGCGGCGAAGGAAATCTTAAGTGAAAACTTTGATGCCCCGCCCCCGTCATATAGTATTTCGGAAACAAAAAATTTTAGCCCCAGTGTTTGTGCCAGGTCTTCAGATGCTCCAGACAGAACTTTAAGGCAATCAGATGAAGCCTTTAGGATCAAGGTGCAAAAGAATGACCCCTGTAAACATGCAAAAAAGGGCAAAAGTCGGACTTTCAAAAATTCATAACTCACTTCCTGTTCATATTAGACGTTAAAAAATATCAAATTTTTCGCCATGCCCGATGAGACTGCCAAGTTTGGTGAGTTTTTGTGCATGTTTCGGGGGTCAAAAATGCGATCGAACAATCGGAAAAATAATAATAATAATAATTTCTACAAAAACAATAGGGACTTCGCAGCGGTCGCTGCTCAGGCCCTAATAATAATAATAATAATAATAATAATAAAAGTAATAATAATTTCTACAAAAACAATAGGGACCTCGCCGCGGTCGCTGCTCGGGCCCCAATAATAATTTCTACACAAAGTCCATTGTGGAGACCCGCCCCCTTTTAAGTAAATTCAAAATGGCCGACTTCCTGTAAAACCTAGCTCATTGCTCCAAGAGACTTTTTTGTAGGTCTTGGTCTTATACATACAGTGAACCCTCGCTACTTCGAGGTTCACCTTTCGCGGGTTCAGTGCTTCGCGGGTCTAAAAAATATTCGGGGGCATTGTAGTTTCGCCGAGCGGCACGACGGGGCGCTGGAGCGGTTAGACGGCCGGCGGGCGCCGAAGAAGAGCGTGGGCGAAGAGGAGAGTGGACGAAGAAGAGCACGTTCCCCCGGACACGATCGGTGGCGACGTTTCGCGCGGTTCGGACCGTACCAGAGCTCCGGCCGGCGTGCGTGGCAGTTAAGCCGTAGAGGAGCACCTTCCCCGGGCACGGGCGGTTCCAAGCGGCCCCTGAGTTTAACCGAATGGAAGCTCCGGAGGAGGAGGGCATGCTCGCGTCACAGTAAGTCGAAGAGGAGCACCTTCCCCGGGCACGGGCGGTTCCAGGCGGCCCCTAAGTTTAACCGAATGGAAGCTCCGGAGGAGGAGGGCATGCTCGCGTCACAGTAAGCCGAAGAGGAGCACCTTCCCCGGGCACGGGCGGTGCCAAGCGGCCCCTAAGTTTAACCGAATGGAAGCTCCGGGGGAGGAGGGCGGGCGTGTGTCACAGTTAAGCCGAATTGGAGCACCTCTTCTGCCCGGGCACGAGCGGAGCGCGAGGCTGTCAGTTATGAATGAATAAATGTAATAAATAAATAAAGAATGCCACCTTTCATTTCACAGGGCACACCGGACGGCGTACCAGCAGGTAAAAGTCGGAGTAATTAAATAAATACAAAAAGAATGGTTGGGGAATAAAAAAATAATAAGTTTTAATAATAATTTGTTTTTTTTGTTATAACATGAATTTCACTCTCTCTCTCTCTCTCTCCCCCCGTATATATATATATATATATATATATATATATATATATATATATATATTTATATATTTATTATATATATTGTATATTTTTTTAAAGCATTTTTGAAGGTGCGCCGCTACTTCGCGGATTTTCAGTTTTCGCGGATGGTCTCGGTCCCCATTAACCGCGATAACCGAGGGTTCACTGTACTCCATAAAATTTACAAAAAGCGAGGTGAAACACTCAACCAGGGCTGCTTTTTTGAACATTTCTCGAGGGCCATGGTGAGCCATTTCAAAAAAGCTGCACAACTAACGTATAAAATATTGATAAATTTGCTCGGCCTGATGTGTGTGTAAAGTTTCACGAGTTGTTGTTCATATTTAGAACCTCATAATCAGCGTTGTTTTATTGCCGAACAGTGCAATGCCACTCCCACAACTTTTCATGAAAAAGGACAAATTTCGTATTATGACGTCCTCATGGCCCGAAACAGTCATCCGAGCATATATGAGGGCGACCTTGTTGAGTTGCACGGAGAAAAACATCCAAGAAAATAACTTGTATTAGCTATTAGCAGTTGGTGGCGCTACTACTACGATGAAAAATAAGTTGGTAGATGTCTTCAGGGCTTAAGTATCCTCAAATGTGTGCAACTTCGAGAAGATAGGATCATCTGACTCATGTTGCTGGAGCTTTTGTTGCCACAGAGTACAATCGGACTTTTCAGCACCGTAATAGCCACGCCTTTTGCCAAAACGTCACAAAATTCGGCAGAGAGTAAGATCATTGTCTAGAGTCTTTTCTGACTAATTTTCAGTCGGATTCGTCAAAAGGGCACCGTGCAGTGCGTGAAAATTAAAATAAAAAAAATTTTTTGATTCCACTTGGCGGCACTGTGTGTATAACAAAATAATAACATTAAGATGTCTTCAGGTCGGGACGTTTTATTTACAGGTGAAGGTTTGGATTTTTAGGAGCATGTGCAGGGGAGTTATTAAGCATTCATTTATTTGTATTAGGTTCATTTTGTCTTCTTATTATTGATATTTGACTGATTCATTAAAAGCAGACAATTATGTTTTAGGTTAATTTTTTACCTGACATGTTTCGGCGAGTCTTTTGCCTTCTTCAGAGTGTCGCATGATGGTGTCTTGAGACCCGTCTTTATCAGCTGATGTTCCATGAGGGTGTGACTTACCTGTCAAAAAAATTAAAAAATCAGAGCAGTAAAAGAACAAGCACAACATGAACATTACAAATCAGCAATCACTGACCGCTGCAAAAGGGAAAACCACATCATGGACCGGGAGAAGGGCAGGGTCATCCGCACCGAAGAGAATAAACAACAGCGCTGGATCAGAGAGGCCATTGAGATCTGCAAGCGAGGCATAAAAACCATGAACAGAGACAAGGGAGCCTTCATCCTCTCTACCACCTGGAGCAGCATTTTGGCGGAGTGAACGGACAGCGGGGGGCGTGACTTGCCTTCATTCTTGTGACAGGTAAGTCACGCCCTCATGGAACATCAGCTGATAAAGACGGGCCACAAGACACCATCATGTGACACTCTGAAGAAGGCGAAAGACTTTCGTATTGTGACATCCTCAAGGCCTAAACACTCATCCGAGCAAATGTAAGGTAGATTTTGTTAACCTGCCCGGAGAAAAAAATCAACGAAAATAATTTGTATTTGTTTTAACCAGTTGGTGGCGCTACCACTGCGATCAAAAATAAGTTGGCAGCCGTCTTCAGGGCCTGAATATCCTCAAATGTGAAAAATTTCGAGAAGATGGATCATCTGAATCATTTTGCAGGAACTTTTGTTGCCACGGAGAATAATCAGACTCTGCGGCACCGTAATAGCCACGCCCTTCGAAGGAAAGTCACAAAAATAGGGATAGAGTAAGATCAATGTCTTGAGTCTTTTCTAGCCAATTTTCAATCAGATTCGTTAAAAGGGCACCGTGCAGTACGTCAAAATGTAAAAAATGATATTGATTGGCGCAAGGTGTATAACTGAATATAAACATATAGATGTCTTCAGGTACAGACTCTTTATGTACATGTGAAGTTTTGGATTTTTAGCAGCATGTGCAGGAGAGTTATTAAGCATTTTGTCCATTGCGGCGAAGGAAATCTTAAGTGAAAACTTTGATGCCCCGCCCCCGTCATATAGTATTTCGGAAACAAAAAATATTAGCCCCAGTGTTTGTCCCAGGTCTTCAGAAGCTACAGACAGAATTTTAAGGCAATCAGATGAAGCCTTTAGGATCAGGGTGCAAAAGAATGACCCCTGTAAACATGCAAAAAAGGGCAAAAGTCGGACTTTCAAAAATTCATAACTCACTTCTTGTTCATATTAGACATTAAAATATCAAATTTTTCGCCATGCCCGATGAGACTGCCAACTTTGGTGAGTTTTTGTGCATGTTTCGGGGGTCAAAAATGCGATCGAACAATCGGAAAAATAATAATAATAATAATTTCTACAAAAACAATAGGGACTTCGCAGCGGTCGCTGCTCAGGCCCTAATAATAATAATAATAATTATAATAAAAGTAATAATATTTTCTACAAAAACAATAGGGACCTCGCCGCGGTCGCTGCTCGGGCCCCAATAATAATTTCTACACAAAGTCCATTGTGGTGACCCGCCCCCTTTTAAGTAAATTCAAAATGGCCGACTTCCTGTAAAACCTAGCTCATTGCTCCAAGAGACTTTTTTGTAGGTCTTGGTCTTATACATACAGTGAACCCTCGCTACTTCGCGGTTCACCTTTCGCGGGTTCAGTGCTTCGCGGGTCTAAAAAATATTCGGGGGCATTGTAGTTTCGCCGAGCGGCACGACGGGGCGCTGGAGCGGTTAGACGGCCGGCGTGCGCCGAAGAAGAGCGTGGGCGAAGAGGAGAGTGGACGAAGAAGAGCACGTTCCCCCGGACACGATCGGTGGCGACGTTTCGCGCGGTTCGGACCGTACCAGAGCTCCGGCCAGCGTGCGTGGCAGTTAAGCCGTAGAGGAGCACCTTCCCCGGGCACGGGCGGTGCCAAGCGGCCCCTAAGTTTAACCGAATGGAAGCTCCGGAGGAGGAGGGCATGCTCGCGTCACAGTAAGCCGAAGAGGAGCACCTTCCCCGGGCACGGGCGGTTCCAAGCGGCCCCTAAGTTTAACCGAATGGAAGCTCCGGAGGAGGAGGGCATGCTCGCGTCACAGTAAGCCGAAGAGGAGCACCTTCCCCGGGCACGGGCGGTTCCAAGCGGCCCCTAAGTTTAACCGAATGGAAGCTCCGGAGGAGGAGGGCATGCTCGCGTCACAGTAAGCCGAAGAGGAGCACCTTCCCCGGGCACGGGCGGTGCCAAGCGGCCCCTAAGTTTAACCGAATGGAAGCTCCGGGGGAGGAGGACGGGCGTGTGTCACAGTTAAGCCAAATTGGAGCACCTCTTCTGCCCGGGCACGAGCGGAGCGCGAGGCTGTCAGTTATGAATGAATAAATGAATAAATGAATAAATAAATAAAGAATGCCACCTTTCATTTCACAGGGCACACCGGACGGCGTACCAGCAGGTAAAAGTCGGAGTAATTAAATAAATACAAAAAGAATGGCTGGGGAATAAAAAAATAATACGTTTTAATAATAATTTGGTTTTTTTGTTATAACATGAATTTCACTCTCTCTCTCCCCGTATATATATTTATATATATATATATATATATATATATATATATATATATTTATATATTTATTATATATATTGTATATTTTTTTTAAGCATTTTTGAAGGTGCGCCGCTACTTCGCGGATTTTCAGTTTTCGCGGGTGGTCTCGGTCCCCATTAACCGCGATAACCGAGGGTTCACTGTACTCCATAAAATTTACAAAAAGCGAGGTGAAACACTCAACCAGAGCTGCTTTTTTTTAACATTTCTCGAGGGCCATGGCGAGCCATTTCAAAAAAGCTGCACAACTAACTTATAAAATATTGATAAATTTGCTCGGCCTGATGTGTGTGTAAAGTTTTACGAGTTGTCGTTCATATTTAGAACCTCATAATCAGCTTTGTTTTATTGCCGAACAGTGCAATGCCACTCCCACAACTTTTCACGAAAAATCACGAATTTCGTATTGTGACATCCTCATGGCCGAAACAGTCATCCGAGCATATATGAGGGCGACCTTGTTGAGTTGCACGGAGAAAAACATCCAAGAAAATAACTTGTATTAGCTTTTACCAGTTGGTGGCGCTACTACTACGATGTAAAATAAGTTGGTAGATGTCTTCAGGGCTGAAGTATCCTCAAATGTGTACAACTTCGAGAAGATAGGATCATCTGAGTCATGTTGCCGGAGCTTTTGTTGCCACAAAGTACAATCGGACTTTTCAGCACCTTAATAGCCACGCCTTTTGCCAAAACGTCACAAAATTCGGCAGAGAGTAAGATCATTGTCTTGAGTCTTTTCTGACTAATTTTCAGTCGGATTCGTCAAAAGGGCACCGTGCAGTACGTGAAAATTAAAATAAAAACAAATTTTTGATTCCACTTGGCGGCACTGTGTGTATAACAAAATAATAGCATTAAGATGTCTTCAGGTCGGGACGTTTTATTTACAGGTGAAGGTTTGGATTTTTAGGAGCATGTGCAGGGGAGTTATTAAGCATTCATTTATTTGTATTAGGTTCATTTTGTCTTCTTATTATTGATATTTGACTGATTCATTAAAAGCAGACAATTATGTTTTAGGTTAATTTTTTACCTGACATGTTTCGGCGAGTCTTTCGCCTTCTTCAGAGTGTCGCATGATGGTGTCTTGAGACCCGTCTTTATCAGCTGATGTTCCATGAGGGTGTGACTTACCTGTCAAAAAAATGAAAAATCAGAGCAGTAAAAGAACAAGCACAACATGAACATTACAAATCAGCAATCACTGACCACTGCAAAAGGGAAAACCACATCATGGACCGGGAGAAGGGCAGGGTCATCCGCACCGAAGAGAACAAACAACAGCGCTGGATCAGAGAGGCCATTGAGATCTGCAAGCGAGGCATAAAAACCATGAACAGAGACAAGGGAGCCTTCATCCTCTCTACCACCTGGAGCAGCATTTTGGCGGAGTGAACGGACAGCGGGGGCGTGACTTGCCTTCGTTCTTGTGACAGGTAAGTCACGCCCTCATGGAACATCAGCTGATAAAGACGGGCCACAAGACACCATCATGTGACACTCTGAAGAAGGCAAAAGACTTTCGTATTGTGACATCCTCAAGGCCTAAACACTCATCCGAGCAAATGTAAGGTAGATTTTGTTAACCTGCCCGGAGAAAAAAATCAACGAAAATAATTTGTATTTGTTTTAACCAGTTGGTGGCGCTACCACTGCGATCAAAAATAAGTTGGCAGCCGTCTTCAGGGCCTGAATATCCTCAAATGTGAAAAATTTCGAGAAGATGGATCATCTGAATCATTTTGCAGGAACTTTTGTTGCCACGGAGAATAATCAGACTCTGCGGCACCGTAATAGCCACGCCCTTCGAAGGAAAGTCACAAAAATAGGGATAGAGTAAGATCAATGTCTTGAGTCTTTTCTAGCCAATTTTCAATCAGATTCGTTAAAAGGGCACCGTGCAGTACGTCAAAATGTAAAAAATGATATTGATTGGCGCAAGGTGTATAACTGAATATAAACATATAGATGTCTTCAGGTACAGACTCTTTATGTACATGAATAGAATAGAAATAGAAATCCCTTTATTGTCATTGTACACAAGTGTGCAACGAGATTAGAGGGCTCCCCTCTCCAGTGCAATACAACTGTAATACAGACAAATATATAAATTAGATGAATAAATAAGAATGGAATAAGAAGTTTTGGATTTTTAGCAGCATGTGCAGGAGAGTTATTAAGCATTTTGTCCATTGCGGCGAAGGAAATCTTAAGTGAAAACTTTGATGCCCCGCCCCCGTCATATAGTATTTCGGAAACAAAAAATTTTAGCCCCAGTGTTTGTGCCAGGTCTTCAGATGCTCCAGACAGAACTTTAAGGCAATCAGATGAAGCCTTTAGGATCAAGGTGCAAAAGAATGACCCCTGTAAACATGCAAAAAAGGGCAAAAGTCGGACTTTCAAAAATTCATAACTCACTTCCTGTTCATATTAGACGTTAAAAAATATCAAATTTTTCGCCATGCCCGATGAGACTGCCAAGTTTGGTGAGTTTTTGTGCATGTTTCGGGGGTCAAAAATGCGATCGAACAATCGGAAAAATAATAATAATAATAATTTCTACAAAAACAATAGGGACTTCGCAGCGGTCGCTGCTCAGGCCCTAATAATAATAATAATAATAATAATAATAAAAGTAATAATAATTTCTACAAAAACAATAGGGACCTCGCCGCGGTCGCTGCTCGGGCCCCAATAATAATTTCTACACAAAGTCCATTGTGGAGACCCGCCCCCTTTTAAGTAAATTCAAAATGGCCGACTTCCTGTAAAACCTAGCTCATTGCTCCAAGAGACTTTTTTGTAGGTCTTGGTCTTATACATACAGTGAACCCTCGCTACTTCGAGGTTCACCTTTCGCGGGTTCAGTGCTTCGCGGGTCTAAAAAATATTCGGGGGCATTGTAGTTTCGCCGAGCGGCACGACGGGGCGCTGGAGCGGTTAGACGGCCGGCGGGCGCCGAAGAAGAGCGTGGGCGAAGAGGAGAGTGGACGAAGAAGAGCACGTTCCCCCGGACACGATCGGTGGCGACATTTCGCGCGGTTCGGACCGTACCAGAGCTCCGGCCGGCGTGCGTGGCAGTTAAGCCGTAGAGGAGCACCTTCCCCGGGCACGGGCGGTTCCAAGCGGCCCCTGAGTTTAACCGAATGGAAGCTCCGGAGGAGGAGGGCATGCTCGCGTCACAGTAAGTCGAAGAGGAGCACCTTCCCCGGGCACGGGCGGTTCCAGGCGGCCCCTAAGTTTAACCGAATGGAAGCTCCGGAGGAGGAGGGCATGCTCGCGTCACAGTAAGCCGAAGAGGAGCACCTTCCCCGGGCACGGGCGGTGCCAAGCGGCCACTAAGTTTAACCGAATGGAAGCTCCGGGGGAGGAGGGCGGGCGTGTGTCACAGTTAAGCCGAATTGGAGCACCTCTTCTGCCCGGGCACGAGCGGAGCGCGAGGCTGTCAGTTATGAATGAATAAATGTAATAAATAAATAAAGAATGCCACCTTTCATTTCACAGGGCACACCGGACGGCGTACCAGCAGGTAAAAGTCGGAGTAATTAAATAAATACAAAAAGAATGGTTGGGGAATAAAAAAATAATAAGTTTTAATAATAATTTGTTTTTTTTGTTATAACATGAATTTCACTCTCTCTCTCTCTCTCTCCCCCCGTATATATATATATATATATATATATATATATATATATTTATATATTTATTATATATATTGTATATTTTTTTAAAGCATTTTTGAAGGTGCGCCGCTACTTCGCGGATTTTCAGTTTTCGCGGATGGTCTCGGTCCCCATTAACCGCGATAACCGAGGGTTCACTGTACTCCATAAAATTTACAAAAAGCGAGGTGAAACACTCAACCAGGGCTGCTTTTTTGAACATTTCTCGAGGGCCATGGTGAGCCATTTCAAAAAAGCTGCACAACTAACGTATAAAATATTGATAAATTTGCTCGGCCTGATGTGTGTGTAAAGTTTCACGAGTTGTTGTTCATATTTAGAACCTCATAATCAGCGTTGTTTTATTGCCGAACAGTGCAATGCCACTCCCACAACTTTTCATGAAAAAGGACAAATTTCGTATTATGACGTCCTCATGGCCCGAAACAGTCATCCGAGCATATATGAGGGCGACCTTGTTGAGTTGCACGGAGAAAAACATCCAAGAAAATAACTTGTATTAGCTATTAGCAGTTGGTGGCGCTACTACTACGATGAAAAATAAGTTGGTAGATGTCTTCAGGGCTTAAGTATCCTCAAATGTGTGCAACTTCGAGAAGATAGGATCATCTGACTCATGTTGCTGGAGCTTTTGTTGCCACAGAGTACAATCGGACTTTTCAGCACCGTAATAGCCACGCCTTTTGCCAAAACGTCACAAAATTCGGCAGAGAGTAAGATCATTGTCTAGAGTCTTTTCTGACTAATTTTCAGTCGGATTCGTCAAAAGGGCACCGTGCAGTGCGTGAAAATTAAAATAAAAAAAATTTTTTGATTCCACTTGGCGGCACTGTGTGTATAACAAAATAATAACATTAAGATGTCTTCAGGTCGGGACGTTTTATTTACAGGTGAAGGTTTGGATTTTTAGGAGCATGTGCAGGGGAGTTATTAAGCATTCATTTATTTGTATTAGGTTCATTTTGTCTTCTTATTATTGATATTTGACTGATTCATTAAAAGCAGACAATTATGTTTTAGGATAATTTTTTACCTGACATGTTTCGGCGAGTCTTTCGCCTTCTTCAGAGTGTCGCATGATGGTGTCTTGAGCTGATGTTCCATGAGGGTGTGGCTTACCTGTCAAAAAAATGAAAAAAATCAGAGCAGTAAAAGAACAAGCACAACATGAACATTACAAATCAGCAATCACTGACCACTGCAAAAGGGAAAACCACATCATGGACCGGGAGAAGGGCAGGGTCATCCGCACAGAAGAGAACAAACAACAGCGCTGGACCAGAGAGGCCATTGAGATCTGCAAGCGAGGCATAAAAACCATGAACAGAGACAAGGGAGCCTTCATCCTCTCTACCACCTGGACCAGCATCTTGGCGGAGTGAACGGACAGCGGGGGGCGTGACTTGCCTTCATTCTTGTGACAGGTAAGTCACGCCCTCATGGAACATCAGCTGATAAAGACGGGTCACAAGACACCATCATGTGACACTCTGAAGAAGGCGAAAGACTTTTGTATTGTGACATGCTCAAGGCCTAAACACTCATCCGAGCAAATATAAGGTAGATTTTGTTAACCTGCCCGGAGAAAAACATCAACGAAAATAATTTGTATTTGTTTTAACCAGTTGGTGGCGCTACCACTGCGATCAAAAATAAGTTGGCAGCCGTCTTCAGGGCCTGAATATCCTCAAATGTGAAAAATTTCGAGAAGATGGATCATCTGAATCATTTTGCAGGAACTTTTGTTGCCACGGAGAATAATCAGACTCTGCGGCACCATAATAGCCACGCCCTTCGAAGGAAAGTCACAAAAATAGGGATAGAGTAAGATCAATGTCTTGAGTCTTTTCTAGACAATTTTCAATCAGATTCGTTAAAAGGGCACCGTGCAGTACGTCAAAATGTAAAAAATGATATTGATTGGCGCAAGGTGTATAACTGAATATAAACATATAGATGTCTTCAGGTACAGACTCTTTATGTACATGTGAAGTTTTGGATTTTTAGCAGCATGTGCAGGAGAGTTATTAAGCATTTTGTCCATTGCGGCGAAGGAAATCTTAAGTGAAAACTTTGAAGCCCCGCCCCTGTCATATAGTATTTCGGAAACAAAAAATTTTAGCCCCAGTGTTTGTCCCAGGTCTTCAGATGCTACAGACAGAATTTTAAGGCAATCAGATGAAGCCTTTAGGATCAGGGTGCAAAAGAATGACCCCTGTAAACATGCAAAAAAGGGCAAAAGTCGGACTTTCAAAAATTCATAACTCACTTCCTGTTCATATTAGACGTTAAAATATCAAATTTTTCGCCATGCCCGATGAGACTGCCAAGTTTGGTGAGTTTTTGTGCATGTTTCGGGGGTCAAAAATGCGATCGAACAATCGGAAAAATAATAATAATAATAATTTCTACAAAAACAATAGGGACTTCGCAGCGGTCGCTGCTCAGGCCCTAATAATAATAATAATAATATTATTAATAATAAAAGTAATAATATTTTCTACAAAAACAATAGGGACCTCGCAGCCGTCGCAGCTCGGGCCCTAATAACAATTTCTAGAAAAACAATAGGGACCTCGCAGCGGTCACTGCTCGGGCCCTAATAATAATAATAAAAATAATAATAATTTCCACAAAAACAATGGGGACCTCGTAGCGGTCGCTGCTCGGGCCCTAATAATAATTTCTTCAAAAACAATAGGGACCTCGCCGCCGTCGCTGCTCGGGCCCCAATAATAATTTCTACACAAAGTCCATTGTGGTGACCCGCCCCCTTTTAAGTAAATTAAAAATGGCCGACTTCCTGTAAAACCTAGCTCATTGCTCCAAGAGACTTTTTTGTAGGTCTTGGTCTTATACATACAGTGAACCCTCGCTACTTCGCGGTTCACCTTTCGCGGGTTCAGTGCTTCGCGGGTCTAAAAAATATTCGGGGGCATTGTAGTTTCGCCGAGCGGCACGACGGGGCGCTGGAGCAGTTAGACGGCCGGCGTGCGCCGAAGAAGAGCGTGGGCGAAGAGGAGAGTGGACGAAGAAGAGCACGTTCCCCCGGACACGATCGGTGGCGACGTTTCGCGCGGTTTGAACCGTACCAGAGCTCCGGCCGGCGTGCGTGGCAGTTAAGCCGTAGAGGAACACCTTCCCCGGGCACGGGCGGTGCCAAGCGGCCCCTAAGTTTAACCGAATGGAAGCTCCGGAGGAGGAGGGCATGCTCGCGTCACAGTAAGCCGAAGAGGAGCACCTTCCACGGGCACGGGCGGTTCCAAGCGGCCCCTAAGTTTAACCGAATGGAAGCTCCGGAGGAGGAGGGGATGCTCGCGTCACAGTAAGCCGAAGAGGAGCACCTTCCCCGGGCACGGGCGGTTTCAAGCGGCCCCTAAGTTTAACCGAATGGAAGCTCCGGAGGAGGAGGGCATGCTCGCGTCACAGTAAGCCGAAGAGGAGCACCTTCCCCGGGCATGGGCGGTGCCAAGCGGCCCCTAAGTTTAACCGAATGGAAGTTCCGGGGGAGGAGGGCGGGCGTGTGTCACAGTTAAGCCGAATTGGAGCACCTCTTCCGCCCGGGCACGAGCGGAGCGCGAGGCTGTCAGTTATGAATGAATAAATGAATAAATAAATAAAGAATGCCACCTTTCATTTCACAGGGCACACCGGACGGCGTACCATTAGGTAAAAGTCGGAGTAATTAAATAAATACAAAAAGAATGGCTGGGGAATTAAAAAATAATATGTTTTAATAATAATTTGTTTTTTTTTGTTGTAACATGAATTTCACTCTCTCTCTCCCCGTATATATATATATATATATATATATATATATATATATATATATATATATATATATATATATATATATTTATAAATTTGCTCGGCCTGATGTGTGTGTAAAGTTTCACGAGTTGTCGTTCATATTTACAACCTCATAATCAGCGTTGTTTTATTGCCGAACAGTGCAATGCCACTCCCACAACCTTTCACGAAAAAGGACGAATTTCGTATTGTGACATCCTCATGGCCGAAACAGTAATCCGAGCATATATGAGGGCGACCTTGTTGAGTTGCACGGAGAAAAACATCCAAGAAAATAACTTGTATTAGCTTTTACCAGTTGGTGGCGCTACTACTACGATGAAAAATAAGTTGGTAGAAGTCTTCAGGGCTGAAGTATCCTCAAATGTGTACAACTTCGAGAAGATAGGATCATCTGAGTCATGTTGCCGGAGCTTTTGTTGTCACAAAGTACAATCGGACTTTTCAGCACCGTAATAGCCACGCCTTTTGCCAAAACGTCACAAAATTCGGCAGAGAGTAAGATCATTGTCTTGAGTCTTTTCTGACTAATTTTCAGTCGGATTCGTCAGAAGGGCACCGTGCAGTACGTGAAAATTAAAATAAAAACAAATTTTTGATTCCACTTGGCGGCGCTGTGTGTAAAACAAAATAATAACATTAAGATGTCTTCAGGTCGGGACGTTTTATTTACAGGTGAAGGTTTGGATTTTTAGGAGCATGTGCAGGGGAGTTATTAAGCATTCATTTATTTGTATTAGGTTCATTTTGTCTTCTTATTATTGATATTTGACTGATTCATTAAAAGCAGACATTTATGTTTTAGGTTAATTTTTTACCTGACATGTTTCGGCGAGTCTTTCGCCTTCTTCAGAGTGTCGCATGATGGTGTCTTGAGACCAGTCTTTATCAGCTGATGTTCCATGAGGGTGTGACTTACCTGTCAAAAAAATTAAAAAATCAGAGCAGTAAAAGAACAAGCACAACATGAACATTACAAATCAGCAATCACTGACCACTGCAAAAGGGAAAACCACATCATGGACCGGGAGAAGGGCAGGGTCATCCGCACAGAAGAGAACAAACTACAGCGCTGGATCAGAGAGGCCATTGAGATCTGCAAGCGAGGCATAAAAACCATGAACAGAGACAAGGGAGCCTTCATCCTCTCTACCACCTGGAGCAGCGTCTTGGCGGAGTGAATGGACAGCGGGGGGCGTGACTTGCCTTCATTCTTGTGACAGGTAAGGCACGCCTTCATGGAACATCAGCTGATAAAGACAGGTCACAAGACACCATCACAGGGTTCGAAGTTAACTTTAAAAACTGCTTGCCCATAGGGCAAGTGCCACTAAAATTTGCCTTGCCCGAGTGGCCAAATTACTTGCCCAACTTGGGCAAGTGACAATTTTTTTTCTCTTGCCCTGAGTGACTTTTTGTATGACAAAGTGTCTAATTACAAATTGCATGAATTTTTTGTTCGGACAGTTCCCGCCTAGAAAGAATTAAAAATACGTTACAATCATAAGGGTTGCTTATAGAAAAATGTATCATGTATTAACACATTAATTAGGTGTCTGCTGACCCAGGATTATGTTATTGTTATGTTATGTTATATATGAAAGAGAATGTGGAATGACACTGAACGATGGAAGGTGGAAGGATGTGGAAAGATTGTGAATGACATTGAATGATTTGGAATGACACTGAAAGATTTTGAATAATACTGAATGACACTGAATGAAGTAAAACTTTCTGGGAACGGGCCAATTCAAGATAGCTGCCGCACTGTGGGGGAGGCTTTGGTACCAAATTTGGAAAGAGACCCAAACGGTTGGGTCCATTTTATATCAGTGTGGGGGTGAAACGTTGGTCTCGGCGGAGCTGTCTGAATATTGGAGAAGTTAGAAGACAAAGTAAAACAGAACAATTAAAATCACTCTTCAAATACATATTGTTTGGTGGGCAGAGCATGATTTACAGCTCACCATTTTATTGCATGCACCAAGCATGTTATACATTTTTCTGTCCATGGGATGGCGTAGTCAAGAAAAATGAAGCATCTCGAAGCCCATTCGTGTGTGAAGTATTTCCCTGCAGGGCTTGGCTGCTTTATGGGGCTTCATTTTGCCATCACTAGTTTTAGATAGTTTTAATTTTTGAAAGAGCATTTTTGTTTTAGTATTAAGGTAGGCCAGAAATGGAATGAAATGCAGAGATAGAAATGACACAGGAAAAATTTGGCTAGAAGGGCTATAATTTTCATTAAAGCAGAGAAGAAAATAGAAACTACAAAAAACATTGATGTGTACTTGTCCACTTTAAGGTAGAACTGGTTGAAGTGAAATGAGTCACAAGATTGGAAAAATAGGAAATAAAATAGAATTAACATGTTCATTTTTGTGATAAGAAATTTGTGATTAGGTGAAAAGGGGAAAAAAAAGAGAATTACAGGCTTTTCAAATAAAACAACCTAATTTAAATTGGCCAACTTGTAAAATGGAAAAGAAAATTCTAAATTATGCACAGAAAGCATGAACGTGTTGGGCAGAAGGAAGGAAAAAGAAAAGAAAGAAAGGAGGAAGCAGTAAGTCTTGTTACAAAACATTAACTTTTCAGGACGAGTTGTGGTAGCAATGGAGGATCACGTGACGTAAAAAGTCAAACATAAAAGTGTGTGTAGAAGGAGTTCTACATCAACATGCGTTTTACTCATTAGGCCGTGATACACTGACAAAATTGGACTTCAATAGAATTAATAAGCACGGGCGAATTCAAACAAACGTCAAAACTTTAAAGGGGCGCATTGTCAGTGATAAGAAAGAGAAAAGATATTGCCAGACCACTTTTCTGTAAAAACTTTCCTTGGGACGCCTCGGTGACCCCCATTAAATCCCTGACCCTTCATAGATAAAGTTGAGGCCCAGTGCCTCTCAGGGCTGTAATTTATGTGGCAGAGAAAGGTCCAACAAGCCTTGGTAATCTTTAAAACAGTATCGTCATGGCCATGGAATGGGTTGTGTATGTTGGAACTTGTGAAGATACACTACAAGATTGTATCGACAAAGCATCTTAACGCACTACCAAATTATTATAAGCCATTTGAGCAAAACAGTGACTGCAAAAAATGACTTCATTAGCCTGGGTTACTGCAGGAACCAGGGCAAAATGAATTCATTTGCATATTTAGTCACAACAATTTGGATTTCGTGGCAGAGAACCACTTAGAGTGTGATTAAGAGCTTTCACTGCTGCTTTAAGGAATCAAAAAATTACATTCTTTTCCCACCACATTCACATTGCACGCCGGCCTAATTGTCACAGGGACACATTATACTGATAAGTTGCGGTGCATTTCAGCCCAGCGTCATTTTTTCCCCGCATCATCTAGGAGGCGCCACACGACTGTGGAGCCGTCCAAATTATCACCAAACCGCGACTTGACCTTCCTCCCGACTGGAGGAACTCAGACTTGTAACACAGACCAGGTGCGCATTCCAGACTGATAAGAAGTAAAAGTGTTTGAGAACCAAGGTCGCAGCCTGAAATCAAACTGACTTTTATGCGATGGGAGTACTAACATTGTGATACCAACGGATAAGAGATTGTTAGGATAAGCAGGAAGAGCGTAGGCGGGTGTGAGCTAATTAAAATTTGGGGTTTCCCATCTTGTATGAGTTGTATGGTTACAATGTGGACTGACAGTCAAGATAAATGTTCATGCGTTCTGTCGACATTGGGCTTTAAAAACCACAACAGGAAAAGAAAAGTTGTGCATAAAGCACGTCTAAAATAGTTATTTGTGAACGCAAAATTCACTTAACAGAAAATGACACAATTACAATTGGAAACTGCCTCGCCTTTATATCGACACAGCGCAGCTAAAAGGGAAAATGAACACACCCCCACACGCACACACACGCAGAAAATCAACTTGACAATTTGATCCCACGCCAGGGAAAAAGGTACCAGTAATTGAACGCACAAATTGGGAGAACAAAGGTGCAAACATTGCTGAGGACAGGATCAGCAAATTGGCAGATGGCAAATCCTGGCTGCCTAATTCATTGATTGGAAAAGTAATAAGAGTGACACACGAGCATAACCATGAGTCAAGAGAGGGGTAGTATGATATGAAATTGTTCCCACATACAGACTTTTCAACAAAAAACTTTTTTTTAGACAGTGTTATTTGTTTGAGATGCAATATTGTTTGGTTGTAATTCATATGTTTTCAAAATGGATTAAGTTGTTTCCGACAACATATGTTGATGCTAAAACAGTTGGAAAAAGTGTTGTGTAATCAAATTGTCAGGTTCAATCACCTAAGCATTCACTGAACATAGGCTAAATGAATGGAAGGAAGACAAGAGTTGATCTTTTACTCGCGAGGAGAACGAACAGAGGTGTGCTCAGTTACATCTCCAAATTCGTTCTGGAGCACACTCCGCCGAGCCCTCTATTTTATTAGGGAAGTCCCTAACAATACAATGTATTTGCACTAAGAGATGAAGGGGGGAGCACCAGCAGGAACATGTAAACATCTCAGACACAAGAGGAAAGACAGACATCAATGGCAGTCATCCACTGATTGAAAAGGCAGATATGCCCTTTTAGTGCTCTGGTACTAAAGTCTCAGTCCTTTTGTTTCAGAGGTGTGTCTCAGCACACCTCCTTTGATGTTGCAGACGTTGATCCAGTCTTCAGGCATCCGCTTCTCTGTGAAGTCTTCTCATCCATATGGTCAAACATGGGTCACGCTGTGGAACAATTCTTTTGCAATACTAATAGAGTAAAATATGGGATAAAATACATCTTCAACCTAACACAAATTATCCTGACATTTGGAATTTCAAGAAGTGATTTGAAGTGAAAATTATGCATTTTGTGAATGATGTTGTAACAAGTGGGACAGTTGTTGCAAAATTGACTCAAAGCGTCATTGTGCATACAGTCTGCAGGACTTGTGGAACGCACTAATGGGACTGTTAAGGGCAGACTTATCAAGAATATGAGGGAAAAAAAGGAGACAATGACCAGACTGTGTTTCAATCACAGCAATGAGGATAGTGCCAGCCGAAGTTAGGACACTATCCCCTATCGACTCTCAGGTTCATCAGAACCACCAGCGACTGGCACATCAGTCCCAGTCCACATGGGAAACATGTTTTGCCCAAAAAAAAAAAAAAAAAAAAAAAAAGACGCAATTACTGGCCAGTGTGTTCTGATCCACAGAGAAATCACGTCCGTGTGGGAGACCAACTCTTCTTCAAGGTGCTGAAACGACTTCGTTGGGACAAGTGAATGCTGAGATGGCCCTCGCCAGATGATTGCAGTGACCCCGACGGCAGCAAAGGTCGCGGGGCGTGGCAGCTGGATCCACCAGTTGCAGTACAAGCTTCTCCGGTTTCCAGCTAAAGGCCGAGCAACGCGAATCCCTCGAACAGGAGCCCACCTGAGTCACAATATCGGACCACACGCACATCGGAACCGCACAACCAGCCACAGATACGAATGTTGAAGCCACAGAACAAAAAGATTAGATATTGTTTGGAAATTAATGACGTACATAAAGAATTTTAGCCTTGATTGGAGAACATTACTGCATTTACATTTTTAATAAAATGAAACAATTATTGATGTTATGACCACTACGAAGAATTTGAAAGACAATATATCGGGATAATTATGGTTTTCATTTTTGTTATGTGTAGTCTGTTCATGTTGCATTATTCTTATGACAAAGATGATTATTAACTGCATGTTTGTTGCCCAAATGTACCATTACAACCTGATTGATGTTGAGAATGACGAATTCGAACTGGACAATGACAAACTCGAACTGGACACTGAAACCTAAATAACACATGGACCCTTTTGCCCCTGCCCCCACACATGCACACACATACACCACACACGAAGATCCGGGAGGTAAAGACGGCTGTCCCCTCCTACAACGAGGCAAGGGCCTCCATCAAGTCGCCGCAGAGACAAGCTCTGCGTGGAGACAAGCTCTGCGTGGAGACAGTATTGTTATTTTTCACTAGGTATATTGAAGTTTTTTTATGTTTTATTCCCAAGTGACCAACATACCATGAGAATCTCGTTCCACGCCGGAAGGGAGGAGGGGAATTTTGTCCCTACTGAGGGTTTTCGCCCCTCCACGGATGACCACACTGTTGTATGATTTCATTATGATGATCTGTCTTAAAGCCGTAAGGACATGATTTAAACCCACAAACGGGGGAATGTGAGATGGGATGAGGATATGTAAATAGTTTGTGTATTTCTAATCATGTTTTTATACACTATTTGTATCAGTTATAATTGCGCACACACACACAGACACTCACATTATTGCTTTAGCACACACGCGCACAACTGGAACACACGCACACACTTTAGTTTCGAATTCCTGACTGACTACTGTGGTTGATTGCTTCCTGCCTGCCTGCTAGAATTTCAGACAGACCTCCATTGTCTGCTTAGGTTGCTGATAAAAGACCGAACGGGTGGTAGAGAGTGAGAGAGAGTGCGCGAGATTGAACTGGCAAGACGCCTGCTTCACCTCCTGACTTCCTCTCCCATTCGCGAATGGTCAAAAACAAAACTCTAACTGGTTTGGTCTGGATTTATGCCACCTTCAGTCTAAAAATGGCGTCAGGACGTTTTAAACCTGACAGTTGCCTTGAGATCTCCGAGCTCGAACTGCCCTATTCCCACCTTGATCACAAGCTCCCATGAACCACTTGGACAGGGTTGCCTGTGTCCTTCTCGTTGATGTCCTTTGTGGCTCCATTCCTTTTCAGTGCTCCTAAAACAAAAAAGACAAGAAGCCAACTTAGTAAAGCTATTTAATGATTGTGAAACCTTATGGGACATGCTGAAATGTCTTCACACCACAATCCCTTAAAAAAAAAAAAAAAAAAAAAATATATTACCGTATAGAACATCCGAAAAAGGCAGGTCTCGGCGCTTGTTCTTGCTACGATGTCCAAAGAGATTGTACTTCAGAGACAGAGGATTTGTCATGATGAACGCCATCATTGTTCTGACACTATCGTCCAATCCACCAATACCTGCAACCATTATAACATGGGTGTCACTCGATCCAGATAATCATCACACACTTAAAAATATTTTGGCAGTTAAACTGGGTATGATAAACGTCACAGGAAAGGAATTGTCGATTAAGTGAACAGCTTCGGTAACGCCATATACACTCAAAGGGCAAGAGCCCAACATTCTACCAAAATGATTATGATTAGGGAGGTAACGATTCACTCAAGCCCCGATTCGATTTTTGATTTTCAGTTCTCGATTTCGATTCGATATTTTAATTGTTTTAAGTTGCTGCCACGTTTGTCTCTGTGCACTCGTGTGATGCTGCAGCGATCCACAAACAAAATATGTCTATACGTCTTGTGCATTTTGAATGGAACCAAAAAACAATACACGATGCCAAATTGTACTATTATTATGAAACTGCCTATGAGTAGTAAAAGAAATACTTGTAAAAATATTTCACATTTTTAGAGCCCCAATACATTCTTTTAAATATAGAAGGGACTGAAATCATGTGAAAATTGAGTCTTTTTCTCAGTTTCCGACTTGGGGTGAACACATTCGGCTTATCATAGTTGCAGTTGACCATCTTGAACTCTGAAGTCTTTCAACTCGGCCTTCCGAATCAGGGTTTTAGAGGTGGGGCTATTTAGTGATACAGTAGGATGGTTTGATCTCTGTAGCTCCAGAATCAGGAATGTACTGGGACTGGGGTTCCTACTTGGGTTTAGGGTACCTAATTTTATATTTCAAGAAATTAAATAATTATTTATAATTTTGAAGATAATACATTAAAATTTCATCATTTTCATACCTGCATTAGATCCTGCAGTAGACTCACAGACTCAACACGTTGGACGTACTCAAGGACCTTCTGCAGCGCCTCTCTTGGTTAGGAAGCTTTTTCTCTGTGACAATCCATGGGGAGGTGTAGATGGTACTTCGTCATCACAGGCTTCAGACTCGTCACTTGAGAAAACATCCCTGCAATGGATGCATAGACACTTGGGCATGAATGTCATTTAACAACAAAAGCTAGAACAAAAAGCTTTGCATTTAAAAGAATACATCTGTGATGGGGAAGCCAGGTTAAAGTGTTAATTTTATAATTATGTAATTAGCTGCAGGTTAGTCTAGTGAAGGTGTAATCACTTCTATTTTGGAGCATAGCTTTTGCTCTGTCCAATCATTGCCTCACCTGCTGAAACCCACATTCGGGTATTTTACAAACCAAAAACTTAAATACCTGTACAGCTCTCATTTTAAACTTATTTTCTCTAACCTTTACCCACAAAATTTGAATATTCAAAATAAAAGTACACAAAGAAGTCACAATTTTTCCACATTAGTTACTTACGTAGTTCCTCTCAAATGCAGCTCAACACTGCATTGAATTAGAGCTTGATAAGCCTACACACAAAACATACAAAGCACATTGTGGCATGATTCTGAATGAGCCAATCTAGCATTTCAACATCTGTTCAACTGTTGGAATTTTAACTATTATCTGACTCTATTAACCAACATTCATCCAACAATTATGCGCGCTCGTTTTGGACACTGCATTGAATTAGAGCTTGATAAACCCACACACAAAACATACAAAGCACATTGTGGCATGATTCTGAATGAGCCAATCTAGCATTTCAATATCTGTTCAACTTTCATCTTGAATTTCTATTATTTAAATAACAGGCAACATTCAACAGTTAATATGTTTTGCTTTACTTACCCAAATCAAACACATCACAAAAAAGCCTTAAATGAGCTAGTGGAGTAGATTGTATTAATTTGAGTGAAAGCTTAAGTCTTTTGGAGAATTTTGGAGAGAGATCGAGGGACACTGTGTTTAGCGTCGTAGGCCCAATGCTAACAATATGTAGCTCGTTGTAAAGGTCCTCATAAAAATAAATAAAACACACAACGCTTATCAGTATTATTAAAAGGGTGATTATAATGTACTTAAGTTTTCCCCAAAATAATTCGAGTACGTACGTTGTTGATATACCCTCTGTGTTCTCGTCACTTATCATTTTAGCATACTGTGTTTTAGCTAACGCACCAAGCAGTTTTCCAACACAGGCAACCTTGAAAAATTACAAAACACATTGTAAAGTAAGTCTAAAAAATGAGAGCCAGACATTTACCCAAGATTAATTAATTAATTCAATTATCGTTCGGGACTCACCGTGCTTTCAGCTCTTCTGCCGCACCTCAAAGACCGCGTAGCTTGCATTCGCTCCTTTTCTCACAGTTTGAATATGCTGCCTTCAAAAGAATCTGTAATTTTGACAACTCCAACTTGAATCTACAAAAATCAAGCAATAAGGTAGAAATAACTTCAAATATACTTTGAATAAAGATCTTTCACAGCATACAGAATTAATAAAATAACATTAATTAATAATGTTGATTTTGTTTATTAAAAAAAAAGTAACTGTGTTGACTGTTGGATGTGGCTGACGATGCTGGACCTGCCTTGTCAAATAGTTCATAGATGACAATCTTAGCTGTCTGGAATATTATAAAATGTTATCTTGTCCCTTAAGGGTTATTAAGTCACAGTTGGGGGTACATGTAAATTCACAAAATATAACGTCCAGCCTTGTTAAATTTAGCATAGATAAATACATGAATTTAATTTTAATTTTAATAAATCAATCAATCCTCTGTACTGCTTCTTGTCCTCACAAGGGTCCCCGGGAGTGCTGGAGCCTATCCCAGCTGTCTTCGGGCAGTCGACAGGGTACACCCTGAACTGGTTGCCAGTCAATCGCAGGGCACACAGAGACAAGCAACCATCCGCTCTCACACTCAGACCTTGGACCAGTGACCAATCAACCTATCATGAATGTTTTTGGAAAGTGGGAGGAAACCGGCGAAAACCCTAGCAGGCACAGGGAGAACCTTGCACTTCTGTACTGTGATGCGGACTTGCTAACCAGTCCGCCACCGTGCCGCTTGTTCTAAAGAGTCCCAGAAAATAAAAACACCCGTCCCTTAGTCAAAAGCGGAAAAAGTCCAACAACAACCCGACCATAATTTGCATTGTTCCATAAGTTAAATCAATGTCAAACCTAATAAAAGCTGACTTCTGGTCCTCAAAAATCCTACACTTATTTTAGTCCTTTCACAATCTCGCAGCATAGGCTCCATGGCCATGTCTCTATCGTTTTGGCATCCATTGAATAGTTCTACTGAGAATAGTCTTCGGGTGGTTACTATTAGCATAGCATGCATTAAATATCAAAAAGGCTCCAGAACAAATTTTCAAACCCATGCCCGCTTAGCTCATCCATAACCCATACAGGACCCAGACATGGTTGACCAGCTCTAACCTATGCCCACTTATCCCACACATAACCCAAACAGGACCGATAAATGGTGACCACTTCTAACCCATGCCCACTTAGCCCACACATAACCCAAATAGGACCCAGACATGGTTGACCAGCTCTAACCCATGCCCACTTGGCCCATATACAGCCCATATGAGACCCTCACATGGTTGACCAGTTCTAACCCATGCCCACTTAGCCCACACATAACCCAAATAGGACCTATAAATGGTTTCAGTAGTAGATTCAGTAGTTTTTATCATTACAGCATTTTCCCCTCTGTATAATGGACAGACATTAGGAGTGTTTCCTTACACTTAGATACGTTTATACTGTGTATATTTGCATGCTTTTTATGAATGTCTGCTGCTAATGTTATACATTAACGGCTACATTACGCCGCCGACTCTGTGTGAGCTATATCTTTGCTGCTGTAACACCTCAAATTTCCCCATTGTGGGACTAATAAAGGACATCTTTATCTTTATCTTTACCAGTTCTAACCCATGCCCACTTAGCCCATACACAACCCGTATTGCACCCACAACATTTGCCCAGTTTAAGCCCATGCCCACCAATCCCAGATGGCGCCCACATGGAACCCTGTACCATTGCCCACTTCTAGCCCATTCCCACTTGGTACCCAGGAATCCCGCATTTACCCCATTTGGGGCCCAGTTGGACATGTTGGCTGGGTACAGTACTTTTATTCTTGCAGTATTTTTATCATTGCAGTATTTTCAATCATTCAGTATTTTTTTTTATCATTGCAGCGTTTTTATTTATTTCCCCTCTGAACCATAGACAGGCATTAGGAGTGTTTCCTTACACTTGTATATGTTGTGGGCTGTAAGTGTGTATATACATGGGGATCTGTGTATATACGTATATACTGTGTATATTTGCATGCTTTTTATGAATGCCTGCTGCCAATGTTATACATTAACGGCTACATTACGTCGGTGCCACTGTGTGATGTATATCTTTGCTGCTGTAACACTGCAAATGTCCCCGTTATGGGACAATTAAAAGACATCTTTATCTTTAGAAATTGAAGATTCACTTGCGAGGCCATTTTCAACACGGACCTTTCAAGAGAAGCTATATCGTCCAACACTCGGTCAGTGCTGTCTAAGTGCTTTTCTGTATATTGTTTGTCCACCCGTGGTGTCATAAATTATGGTATAATGAGGGGGATTTATTCAAGTAGGACGAAGTAGGACTTCATTGAAGGCCCAGGTGTGAAATGCATGGCCCTCCACTGGTTCAAATAATGTCTAAAACTAAATTACCAGTTACATGTGCAATTTCAATATTCAACAATTATCTCAACAAAAAAGGACAATCAGAATTTTTTTTAAATGCACAATAAAACAGAAAAGCCATTTCCGGGTATTTTACAATTCAGTCTTCATTGGGGAAAAAACATTCAACAATTTGCTTTTCTTATTTAATACATAGTTCAGCACAGCAGGTGGCGGACAAGCACCTTAAAATGTCATTCGCCTACACAAGGAAGAAGAACATGCCCGAGGCGCTCCCGTGTCCTCGTCTTTCGGTCAACCTGAGAATAATGTTCTTGAGGATTAAAGTTTATAAATGTAAGTATGATGTGATTTTTTATTTTATTTTATGTTGTTGAACAGTGTTTTTGTTTATTTTATAATTTCGTCATTAAAAGGCTGTGGCGGTTGGAGAGTCAGCTTCGTGTTAGGGCGTGTTAAAGATCCCGATACCCACACTACACCCTCATTGAAGTATATACGAGTAAAATTATTCGAGCGCGCAGCCAAAGTATATTGTCCACAATTATTTGCGGACTTAACCAAAATCCCATTGAACTGGCGATGTTCGGTGGAATTCTTGTGCCCATGCTGAAAAAAATTCTCTTCAAATGTACATATCGAATTATGACATTATGATAAACAGTTGCATGTGTGCAATTTCGGTCACTCTTTTAAAGTCACCTACGTGTTTTGTCCGAGTGCAGCTAGCGTACTTAGCGACCTTGTGTGCATGCGCCGCAGATTGTGAGAGCGCCTCAAATAGTACAAATGAAGCTATAGCTTGTTCCGGTGGGTCCCAAGCCAGGGTTTTTTCCTAACTACCACATTACTTAAGTTTTAATATCACTCTCAACGTCAAAATTGTTACAAATAAATACATAATATAACGTGCCGCCAAGCTCGATGACATAGGAGGCGGAAGTTGGTGTCGTCACACGCATTGTCCCAATTTTGCAATATCGGTACGCTTGGAACCTGTGCTCTGCAACACCCCATGTACACGTCAACGAGGAACGTATGGTGTAGAGTGTTTATTGCGATTGGGCCATTCTTTGTCACGGTCTTCTCTCTGACAAATTGGCATATTTAGCAGCCAAAATATAATGAGCCGTTGCTGTGATAGTAGTTGCAGCCCAAGGTTATTTTAGTAAACGAAAATGAACTCAAAACTTGAATAGAAAAAAATAAAATTCGATAATGAAAAAAATACAGTGAACCCTCGGTTATCGCGGTTAATGGGGACCGAGACCACCCGCGAAAACTGAAAATCCGCGAAGTAGCGGCGCACCTTCAAAAATGCTTAAAAAAAAAGTGCGAAGTAGTGGTGCACCTTCAAAAATGTTTAAAAAAAAAAAATTAATAATATATATATATATATATATATATATATATATATATATATATACACACGGGTAGAGAGAGAGAGAGTGAAATTCATGCTATAACAAAAAAAAAAAAATTATTATTAAAACTTATTATTTTTTTATTCCCCAGCCATTATTTTTGTATTTATTCAATTACTTCTTTTTGTATTTTTTTAATTGCTTCGACCTTTACCTGCTGGTACGCCGTCCGGTGTGCCCTGTGAAATGAAAGGTGGCATTCTTCATTTATTTTTTTTATTCATTTATTCATTCATAACTGACAGCCTCGCGCTCCGCTCGTGCTCGGGCGGAAGAGGTGCTCCTCTTCGGCTTAATTGTCATGCACGCCGGACCTGCTCCCCCGAAGCGTGTCTCCGTTCGATTGAACTCGGTTTCATTTCGCCCCGCCCGTGCCCGGGGAAGGTGCTCCTATTCGGCTTAACTGTGACACACGCCCGCCCTCCTCCCCCGGAGCTTCCATTCGGTTAAACTTAAGGGCCGTTTGGCACCGCCCGTGCCCGGGGAAGGTGCTTCTCTTCGGCTTAACTGTGACGCGAGCATGCCCTCCTCCTCCGGAGCTTCCATTCGGTTAAACTTAGGGGCCGCTTGACACCGCCCGTGCCCGGGGAAGGTGCTCCTCTTCGGCTTAACTGCCACGCACGCCGGCCGGCCTCCTCCGGAGCTCTCGTACGCTCCCGAACAGAGCGAAATGTCGCCCCGCTAGTGCCCGGGCGGAAGTTGTTCCTCTTCGGCTTAACTGCCACGCACGCTGGCCGGAGCTCTGGTACGGTCCGAACCGCGCGAAACGTCGCCCCAAATCGTGCCCGGGGGAACGTGCTCTTCTTCGTCCACTCTCCTCTTCGCCCACGCTCTTCTTCGGCGCATGCCGGCCGTCTAACAGCTCCAGCGCCCCGTCGTGCCGCTCGGCGAAACTACAATGTCCCCGAATATTTTTTAGACCCGCGAAGCACTGAACCCGCGAAAGGTGAACCGCGAAGTAGCGAGGGTTCACTGTAAAATGAAAATGCTCTTTCAAAAATTAAAACTATCTAAAACTAGTGATGGCAAAATGAAGCCCCATAAAGCAGCCAAGCCCTGCAGGGAAATACTTCACACACGAATGGGCTTCGAGATGCTTCATTTTTCTTGACTACGCCATCCCGTGGACAGAAAAATGTATAACATGCTTGGTGCATGCAATAAAATGGTGAGCTGTAAATCATGCTCTGCTTACCAAACAATATGTATTTGAAGAGTGATTTTAATTGTTCTGTTTTACTTTGTCTTCTCACTTCTCCAATATTCAGACAGCTCCGCCAAGACCAACGTTTCACCCCCACACTGATATAAAATGGACCCAACCGTTTGGGTCTCTTTCCAAATTTGGTACCAAAGCCTCCCCCACAGTGCGGCAGCTATCTTGAATTGGCCCGTTCCCAGAGAGTTTTACTTCATTCAGTGTCATTCAGTATTATTCAAAATCTTTCAGTGTCATTCCAAATCATTCAATGTCATTCACGATCTTTCCACATCCTTCCACCTTCCATCGTTCAGTGTCATTCCACATTCTCTTTGATATATAACATAACATAACAATAACATAATCCTGGGTCAGCAGACACCTAATTAATGTGTTAATACATGATACATTTTTATATAAGCAACACTTATGATTGTAACGTATTTTTAATTCTTTCTAGGCGGGAACTGTCCGAACAAAAAATTCATGCAATTTGTAATTAGACACTTTGTCATACAAAAAGTCACTCAGGGCAAGAGAAAAAAAATTGTCACTTGCCCTAGTTGGGCAAGTAATTTGGCCACTCGGGCAAGGCAAATTTTAGTGGCACTTGCCCTATGGGGAAGCAGTTTTTAAAGTTAACTTCGAACCCTGTGATGGTGTCTTGTGACCAGTCTTTATCAGCTGATGTTCCATGAAGGCGTGCCTTACCTGTCACAAGAATGAAGGCAAGTCACACCCCCCGCTGTCCATTCACTCCGCCAAGATGCTGCTCTAGGTGGTAGAGAGGATGAAGGCTCCCTTGTCTCTGTTCATGGTTTTTATGCCTCGCTTGCAGATCTCAATGGCCTCTCTGATCCAGCGCTGTTGTTTGTTCTCTTCGGTGCGGATGACCCTGCCCTTCTCCCAGTCCATGATGTGGTTTTCCCTTTTGCAGTGGTCAGTGATTGCTGATTTGTAATGTTCATGTTGTGCTTGTTCTTTTACTGCTCTGATTTTTCATTTTTTTGACAGGTAAGTCACACCCTCATGGAACATCAGCTGATAAAGACGGGTCTCAAGACACCATCATGCGACACTCTGAAGAAGGCGAAAGACTCGCCGAAACATGTCAGGTAAAAAATTAACCTAAAACATAATTGTCTGCTTTTAATGAATCAGTCAAATATCAATAATAAGAAGACAAAATGAACCTAATACAAATAAATGAATGCTTAATAACTCCCCTGGACATGCTCCTAAAAATCCAAACCTTCACCTGTAAATAAAACGTCCCGACCTGAAGACATCTTAATGTTATTATTTTGTTATACACACAGCGCCGCCAAGTGGAATCAAAAATTTGTTTTTATTTTAATTTTCACGTACTGCACGGTGCCCTTTTGACGAATCCGACTGAAAATTAGTCAGAAAAGACTCACTTACTCTCTGCCGAATTTTGTGACGTTTTGGCAAAAGGCGTGGCTATTACGGTGCTGAAAAGTCAGATTGTACTCTGTGGCAACAAAAGCTCCGGCAACATGACTCAGATGATCCTATCTTCTCGAAGTTGTACACATTTGAGGATACTTCAGCCCTGAAGACATCGACCAACTTATTTTTCATCGTAGTAGTAGCGCCACCAACTGGTAAAAGCTAATACAAGTTATTTTCTTGGATGTTTTTCTCCGTGCAACTCAACAAGGTCGCCCTCATATATGCTCGGATGACTGTTTCGGCCATGAGGATGTCACAATACGAAATTCGTCCTTTTTCGTGTACAGTTGTGGGAGTGGCATTGCACTGTTCGGCAATAAAACAACGCTGATTATGAGGTTCTAAATATGAACGACAACTCGTGAAACTTTACACACACATCAGGCCGAGCAAATTTATCAATATTTTATACGTTAGTTGTGCAGCTTTTTTGAAATGGCTCGCCATGGCCCTCGAGAAATGTTAAAAAAAGCAGCCCTGGTTGAGTGTTTCACCTCGCTTTTTGTAAATTTTATGGAGTACAGTGAACCCTCGGTAATCGCGGTTAATGGGGACAGAGACCACCCGCGAAAACTGAAAATCCGCGAAGTAGCGGCGCACCTTCAAAAATGCTTAAAAAAATATACAATATATATAATAAATATATAAATATATATATATATATATATATATACGGGGAGAGAGAGAGTGAAATTCATGTTATAACAAAAAAACCAAATTATTATTAAAACGTATTATTTTTTTATTCCCCAGCCATTCTTTTTGTATTTATTTAATTACTCCGACTTTTATCTGCTGGTACGCCGTCCGGTGTGCCCTGTGAAATGAAAGGTGGCATTCTTTATTCATTTATTTATTTATTCTTTTATACATTCATAACTGACAGCTTCGCGCTCCGCTCGTGCCCGGGCGGAAGAGGTGCTCCAATTCGGCTTAACTGTGACACACACCCGCCCTCCTCCCCCGGAGCTTCCATTCGGTTAAACTTAGGGGCCGCTTGGAACCGCCCGTGCCCGGCGAAGGTGCTCCTCTTCGGCTTACTGTGACGCGAGCATGCCCTCCTCCTCCGGAGCTTCCATTCGGTTAAACTTAGGGGCCGCTTGGAACCGCCCGTGCCCGGGGAAGGTGCTCCTCTTCGGCTTACTGTGACGCGAGCATGCCCTCCTCCTCCGGAGCTTCCATTCGGTTAAACTTAGGGGCCGCTTGGCACCGCCCGTGCCCGGGGAAGGTGCTCCTCTACGGCTTAACTGCCACGCACGCCGGCCGGAGCTCTGGTACGGTCCGAACCGCGCGAAACGTCGCCACCGATCGTGTCCGGGGGAACGTGCTCTTCTTCGTCCAATCTCCTCTTCGCCCACGCTCTTCTTCGGCGCACGCCGGCCGTTTAACCGCTCCAGCGCCCGTCGTGCCGCTCGGCGAATCTACAATGCCCCCGAATATTTTTTATACCCGCGAAGCACTGAACCCGCGAAAGGTGAACCGCGAAGTAGCGAGGGTTCACTGTATGTATAAGGCCAAGACCTACAAAAAAGTCTCTTGGAGCAATGAGCTAGGTTTTACAGGAAGTCGGCCATTTTGAATTTACTTAAAAGGGGGCGGGTCACCACAATGGACTTTGTGTAGAAATTATTATTGGGGCCCGAGCAGCGACCGCGGCGAGGTCCCTATTGTTTATGTAGAAATTATTATTAGGGCCCGAGCAGCGACCGCTACGAGGTCCCCATTGTTTTTGTGGAAATTATTATTATTATTATTATTAGGGCCCGAGCAGTGACCGCTGCGAGGTCCCTATTGTTTTTCTAGAAATTGTTATTAGGGCCCGAGCTGCGACGGCTGCGAGGTCCCTATTGTTTTTCTAGAAAATATTTTTACTTTTTTTATTATTATTATTATTATTATTATTAGGGCCTGAGCAGCGACCGCTGCGAAGTCCCTGTTGTTTTTGTAGAAATTATTATTATTATTATTTTTCCGATTGTTCGATCGCATTTTTGACCCCCGAAACATGCACAAAAACTCACCAAACTTGGCAGTCTCATCGGGCATGGCGAGAAATTTGATATTTTAACGTCTAATATGAACAGGAAGTGAGTTTTGAATTTTTGAGAGTCCGACTTTTGCCCTTTTTTGCATGTTTACTGGGGTCATTCTTTTGCACCCTGATCCTAAAGGCTTCATCTGATTGCCTTAAAATTTTGTCTGTAGCATCTTAAGACCTGGGACAAACACTGGGGCTAAAATCTTTTGTTTCCGAAATACTATATGACGGGGGCGGGGCTTCAAAGTTTTCACTTAAGATTTCCTTCGCCGCAATGGACAAAATGCTTAATAACTCTCCTGCACATGCTGCTAAAAATCCAAAACTTCACATGTACATAAAGAGTCGGTACCTGAAGACATCTATATGTTTATATTCTGTTATACACCTTGCGCCAATCAATATCATTTTTTACGTTTTGACATACTGCACGGTGCCCTTTTAACGAATCCGATTGAAAATTGGCGAGAAAAGACTCAAGACATTGATCTTACTCTATCCCTATTTTTGTGACTTTCCTTCGAAGGGCGTGGCTATTGCGGTGCCGCAGAGTCTGATTATTCTCCGTGGCAACAAAAGTTCCTGCAAAATGATTCAGATGATCCATCTTCTCGAAATTTTTCACATTTGAGGATATTCAGGCCCTGAAGACGGCTGCCAACTTATTTTTGATCGCAGTGGTAGCGCCACCAACTGGTAAAACAAATACAAATTATTTTCGTTGATGTTTTTCTCCGGGCAGGTTCACAAAATCTACCTTATATTTGCTCGGATTAGTGTTTAGGCCTTGAGGATGTCACAATACGAAAGTCTTTCGCCTTCTTCAGAGTGTCACATGATGGTGTCTTGTGACCCGTCTTTATCAGCTGATGTTCCATGAGGGCGTGACTTACCTGTCACAAGAATGAAGGCAAGTCACACCCCCCGCTGTCCGTTCACTCCGCCAAGATGCTGCTCCAGGTGGTAGAGAGGATGAAGGCTCCCTTGTCTCTGTTCATGGTTTTTATGCCTCGCTTGCAGATCTCAATGGCCTCTCTGATCCAGCGCTGTTGTTTGTTCTCTTCGGTGCGGATGACCCTGCCCTTCGCCCGGTCCATGATATGGTTTTCCCTTCTGCAGTGGTCAGTGATTGCTGATTTGTAATATTCATGTTGTGCTTGTTCTTTTACTGCTATGATTTTTCATTTTTTTGACAGGTAATTCACACCCTCATGGAACATAAGCTGATAAAGACGGGTCTCAAGACACCATCATGCGACACTCTGAAGAAGGCGAAAGACTCGCCGAAACATGTCAGGTAAAACATTTACCTAAAACATAATTGTCTGCTTTTAATGAATCTGTCAAATATCAATAATAAGAAGACAAAATGAACCTCATACAAATAAATGAATGCTTAATAACTCCCCTGCACATGCTCCTAATAATCCAAACCTTCACCTGTCAATAAAATGTCCCGACCTGAAGACATCTTAATGTTATTATTTTGTTATACACACAGCGCCGCCAAGTGGAATCAAAAATTTCTTTTTATTTTAATTTCCACGTACTGCACGGTGCCCTTTTGACGAATCCGACTGAAAATTAGTCAGAAAAGACTCAAGACAATGATCTTACTCTCTGCCGAATTTTGTGACGTTTTGGCAAAAGGCGTGGCTATTACGGTGCTGAAAAGTCCGATTGTACTCTGTGGCAACAAAAGCTCCGGCAACATGACTCAGATGATCCTATCTTCTCGAAGTTGTACACATTTGAGGATACTTCAGCCCTGAAGACATCTACCAACTTATTTTTCATCGTAGTAGTAGCGCCACCAACTGGTAAAAGCTAATACAAGTTATTTTCTTGGATGTTTTTCTCCGTGCAACTCAACAAGGTCGCCCTCATATATGCTCCGAGGACTGTTTCGGCCATGAGGATGTCACAATACGAAATTCATCCTTTTTCGTGAAAAGTTGTGGGAGTGGCATTGCACTGTTTGGCAATAAAACAACGCTGATTATGAGGTTCTAAATATGAACGACAACTCGTGAAACTTGACACACACATCAGGCAGAGCAAATTTATCAATATTTTATACGTTAGTTGTGCAGCTTTTTTGAAATGGCTCGCCATGGCCCTCGAGAAATGTTCAAAAAAGCAGCCCTGGTTGAGTGTTTCACCTCGCTTTTTGTAAATTTTATGGAGTACAGTGAACCCTCGGTTATCGCGGTTAATGGGGACCGAGACCACCCGCGGAAACTGAAAATCCGCGAAGTAGCGGCGCACCTTCAAAAATGCTTAAAAGAAAATACAATATATATAATAAATATATATATATATATATATATATATATATATATATATATATATATATATATATATATATATATATATATATATACGGGGAGAGAGAGAGAGAGAGAGAGAGTGAAATTCATGTTATAACAAAAAAACCAAATTATTATTAAAACGTATTATTTTTTTATTCCCCAGCCATTCTTTTTGTATTTATTTAATTACTCCGACTTTTACCAGCTGGTACGCCGTCCGGTGTTCCCTGTGAAATGAAAGGTGGCATTCTTTAATTATTTATTTATTTATTCATTTATTCATTCATAACTGACAGCTTCGCGCTCCGTTCGTGTCCGGGCGGAAGAGGTGTTCCAATTCGGCTTAACTGTGACACACGCCCGCCCTCCTCCCCCGGAGCTTCCATTCGGTTAAACTTAGGGGCCGCTTGGCACCGCCCGTGCCCGGGGAAGGTGCTCCTCTTCGGCTTACTGTGACGCGAGCATGCCCGCCTCCTCCGGAGCTTCCATTCGGTTAAACTTAGGGGCCGCTTGGAACCGCCCGTGCCCGGCAAAGGTGCTCCTCTTCGGCTTACTGTGACGCGAGCATGCCCTCCTCCTCCGGAGCTTCCATTTGGTTAAACTTAGGGGCCGCTTGGAACCGCCCGTGCCTGGGGAAGGTGCTCCTCTTCGGCTTACTGTGACGCGAGCATGCCCTCCTCCTCCGGAGCTTCCATTCGGTTAAACTTAGGGGCCGCTTGGCACCGCCCGTGCCCGGGGACGGTGCTCCTCTACGGCTTAACTGCCACGCACGCCGGCCGGAGCCTTGGTACGGTCCGAACCGCGCGAAACGTCGCCACCGATCGTGTCCGGGGGAACGTGCTCTTCTTCGTCCACTCTCCTCTTCGCCCACGCTCTTCTCCGGCGCACGCCGGCCGTCTAACCGCTCCAGCGCCCGTCGTGCCGCTCGGCGAAACTACAATGCCCCCGAATATTTTTTATACCCGCGAAGCACTGAACCCGCGAAAGGTGAACCGCGAAGTAGCGAGGGTTCACTGTATGTATAAGACCAAGACCTACAAAAAAGTCTCTTGAAGCAATAAGCTAGGTTTTACAGGAAGTCGGCCATTTTGAATTTACTTAAAAGGGGCGGGTCACCACAATGGACTTTGTGTAGAAATTATTATTGGGGCCCGAGCAGCGACCGCGGCGAGGTCCCTATTGTTTATGTAGAAATTATTATTAGGGCCCGAGCAGCGACCGCTACGAGGTCCCCATTGTTTTTGTGGAAATTATTATTATTATTATTATTAGGGCCCGAGCAGTGACCGCTGCGAGGTCCCTATTGTTTTTCTAGAAATTGTTATTAGGGCCCGAGCTGCGACGGCTGCGAGGTCCCTATTGTTTTTGTAGAAAATATCATTACTTTTATTATTATTATTATTATTATTATTAGGGCCTGAGCAGCGACCGCTGCGAAGTCCCTGTTGTTTTTGTAGAAATTATTATTATTATTATTTTTCCGATTGTACGATCGCATTTTTGACCCCGAAACATGCACAAAAACTCACCAAACTTGGCAGTCTCATCGGGCATGGCGAGAAATTTGATATTTTAACGTCTAATATGAACAGGAAGTGAGTTATGAATTTTTGAAAGTCCGACTTTTGCCCTTTTTTGCATGTTTACAGGGGTCATTCTTTTGCACCCTGATCCTAAAGGCTTCATCTGATTGCCTTAAAATTCTGTCTGTAGCATCTTAAGACCTGGGACAAACACTGGGGCTAAAATCTTTTGTTTCCGAAATACTATATGACGGGGGCGGGGCTTCAAAGTTTTCACTTAAGATTTCCTTCGCCGCAATGGACAAAATGCTTAATAACTCTCCTGCACATGCTGCTAAAAATCCAAAACTTCACATGTACATAAAGAGTCGGTACCTGAAGACATCTATATGTTTATATTCTGTTATACACCTTGCGCCAATCAATAACATTTTTTACATTTTGACGTACTGCACGGTGCCCTTTTAACGAATCCGATTGAAAATTGGCTAGAAAAGACTCAAGACATTGATCTTACTCTATCCCTATTTTTGTGACTTTCCTTCGAAGGGCGTGGCTATTGCGGTGCCGCAGAGTCTGATTATTCTCCGTGGCAACAAAAGTTCCTGCAAAATGATTCAGATGATCCATCTTCTCGAAATTTTTCACATTTGAGGATATTCAGGCCCTGAAGACGGCTGCCAACTTATTTTTGATCGCAGTGGTAGCGCCACCAACTGGTTAAAACAAATACAAATTATTTTCGTTGATGTTTTTCTCCGGGCAGGTTCACAAAATCTACCTTATATTTGCTCGGATGAGTGTTTAGGCCTTGAGGATGTCACAATACGAAAGTCTTTCGCCTTCTTCAGAGTGTCACATGATGGTGTCTTGTGGCCCGTCTTTATCAGCTGATGTTCCATGAGGGCGTGACTTACCTGTCACAAGAATGAAGGCAAGTCACGCCCCCGCTGTCCGTTCACTCCGCCAAGATGCTGCTCCAGGTGGTAGAGAGGATGAAGGCTCCCTTGTCTCTGTTCATGGTTTTTATGCCTCGCTTGCAGATCTCAATGGCCTCTCTGATCCAGCGCTGTTGTTTGTTCTCTTCGGTGCGGATGACCCTGCCCTTCTCCCGGTCCATGATGTGGTTTTCCCTTTTGCAGTGGTCAGTGATTGCTGATTTGTAATGTTCATGTTGTGCTTGTTCTTTTACTGCTCTGATTTTTCATTTTTTTGACAGGTAAGTCACACCCTCATGGAACATCAGCTGATAAAGACGGGTCTCAAGACACCATCATGCGACACTCTGAAGAAGGCGAAAGACTCGCCGAAACATGTCAGGTAAAAAATTAACCTAAAACATAATTGTCTGCTTTTAATGAATCAGTCAAATATCAATAATAAGAAGACAAAATGAACCTAATACAAATAAATGAATGCTTAATAACTCCCCTGCACATGCTCCTGAAAATCCAAACCTTCACCTGTAAATAAAACGTCCCGACCTGAAGACATCTTAATGTTATTATTTTGTTCTACACACAGCGCCGCCAAGTGGAATCAAAAATGTGTTTTTATTTTAATTTTCACATCCTGCACGGTGCCCTTTTGACAAATCCGACTGAAAATTAGTCAGAAAAGACTCAAGACAATGATCTTTCTCTCTGCCGAATTTTGTGACGTTTTGGCAAAAGGCGTGGCTATTACGGTGCTGAAAAGTCAGATTGTACTCTGTGGCAACAAAAGCTCCGGCAACATGACTCAGATGATCCTATCTTCTCGAAGTTGTACACATTTGAGGATACTTCAGCCCTGAAGACATCGACCAACTTATTTTTCATCGTAGTAGTAGCGCCACCAACTGGTAAAAGCTAATACAAGTTATTTTCTTGGATGTTTTTCTCCGTGCAACTCAACAAGGTCGCCCTCATATATGCTCGGATGACTGTTTCGGCCATGAGGATGTCACAATACGAAATTCGTCCTTTTTCGTGTACAGTTGTGGGAGTGGCATTGCACTGTTCGGCAATAAAACAACGCTGATTATGAGGTTCTAAATATGAACGACAACTCGTGAAACTTTACACACACATCAGGCCGAGCAAATTTATCAATATTTTATACGTTAGTTGTGCAGCTTTTTTGAAATGGCTCGCCATGGCCCTCGAGAAATGTTAAAAAAAGCAGCCCTGGTTGAGTGTTTCACCTCGCTTTTTGTAAATTTTATGGAGTACAGTGAACCCTCGGTAATCGCGGTTAATGGGGACAGAGACCACCCGCGAAAACTGAAAATCCGCGAAGTAGCGGCGCACCTTCAAAAATGCTTAAAAAAATATACAATATATATAATAAATATATAAATATATATATATATATATATATATATATATATATATATATATATACGGGGAGAGAGAGAGTGAAATTCATGTTATAACAAAAAAACCAAATTATTATTAAAACGTATTATTTTTTTATTCCCCAGCCATTCTTTTTGTATTTATTTAATTACTCCGACTTTTATCTGCTGGTACGCCGTCCGGTGTGCCCTGTGAAATGAAAGGTGGCATTCTTTATTCATTTATTTATTTATTCTTTTATACATTCATAACTGACAGCTTCGCGCTCCGCTCGTGCCCGGGGGCGGAAGAGGTGCTCCAATTCGGCTTAACTGTGACACACACCCGCCCTCCTCCCCCGGAGCTTCCATTCGGTTAAACTTAGGGGCCGCTTGGCACCGCCCGTGCCCGGGGAAGGTGCTCCTCTTCGGCTTACTGTGACGCGAGCATGCCCTCCTCCTCCGGAGCTTCCATTCGGTTAAACTTAGGGGCCGCTTGGAATCGCCCGTGCCCGGGGAAGGTGCTCCTCTTCGGCTTACTGTGACGCGAGCATGCCCTCCTCCTCCGGAGCTTCCATTCGGTTAAACTTAGGGGCCGCTTGGCACCGCCCGTGCCCGGGGAAGGTTCTCCTCTACGGCTTAACTGCCACGCACGCCGGCCGGAGCTCTGGTACTGTCCGAACCGCGCGAAACGTCGCCACCGATCGTGTCCGGGGGAACGTGCTCTTCTTCGTCCACTCTCCTCTTCGCCCACGCTCTTCTTCGGCGCACACCGGCCGTCTAACCGCTCCAGCGCCCCGTCGTGCCGCTCGGCGAAACTACAATGCCCCCGAATATTTTTTAGACCCGCGAAGCACTGAACCCGCGAAAGGTGAACCGCCAAGTAGCGAGGGTTCACTGTATGTATAAGACCAAGACCTACAAAAAAGTCTCTTGGAGCAATGAGCTAGGTTTTACAGGAAGTCGGCCATTTTGAATTTACTTAAAAGGGGGCGGGTCACCACAATGGACTTTGTGTAGAAATTATAATTGGGGCCCGAGCAGCGACCGCGGCGAGGTCCCTATTGTTTTTGTAGAAATTATTATTAGGGCCCGAGCAGCGACCGCTACGAGGTCCCCATTGTTTTTGTGGAAATTATTATTATTATTATTATTAGGGCCCGAGCAGTGACCGCTGCGAGGTCCCTATTGTTTTTCTAGAAATTGTTATTAGGGCCCAAGCTGCGACGGCTGCGAGGTCCCTATTGTTTTTGTAGAAAATATTATTACTTTTATTATTATTATTATTATTATTATTATTAGGGCCTGAGCAGCGACCGCTGCGAAGTCCCTATTGTTTTTGTAGAAATTATTATTATTATTATTTTTCCGATTGTTCGATTGCATTTTTGACCCCCGAAACATGCACAAAAACTCACCAAACTTGGCAGTCTCATCGGGCATGGCGAAAAATTTGATATTTTAACGTCTAATATGAACAGGAAGTGAGTTATGAATTTTTGAAAGTCCGACTTTTGCCCTTTTTTGCATGTTTACAGGGGTCATTCTTTTGCACCCTGATCCTAAAGGCTTCATCTGATTGCCTTAAAATTCTGTCTGTAGCATCTTAAGACCTGGGACAAACACTGGGGCTAAAATCTTTTGTTTCCGAAATACTATATGACGGGGGCGGGGCTTCAAAGTTTTCACTTAAGATTTCCTTCGCCGCAATGGACAAAATGCTTAATAACTCTCATGCACATGCTGCTAAAAATCCAAAACTTCACATGTACATAAAGAGTCGGTACCTGAAGACATCTATATGTTTATATTCTGTTATACACCTTGCGCCAATCAATATCATTTTTTACATTTTGACGTACTGCACGGTGCCCTTTTAACGAATCCGATTGAAAATTGGCTAGAAAAGACTCAAGACATTGATCTTACGCTATCCCTATTTTTGTGACTTTCCTTCGAAGGGCGTGGCTATTGCGGTGCCGCAGAGTCTGATTATTCTCCGTGGCAACAAAAGTTCCTGCAAAATGATTCAGATGATCCATCTTCTCGAAATTTTTCACATTTGAGGATATTCAGGCCCTGAAGACGGCTGCCAACTTATTTTTGATCGCAGTGGTAGCGCCACCAACTGGTTAAAACAAATACAAATTATTTTCGTTGATGTTTTTCTCCGGGCAGGTTCACAAAATCTACCTTATATTTGCTCGGATGAGTGTTTAGGCCTTGAGGATGTCACAATACGAAAGTCTTTCGCCTTCTTCAGAGTGTCACATGATGGTGTCTTGTGGCCCGTCTTTATCAGCTGATGTTCCATGAGGGCGTGACTTACCTGTCACAAGAATGAAGGCAAGTCACGCCCCCCGCTGTCCGTTAACTCCGCCAAGATGCTGGTCCAGGTGGTAGAGAGGATGAAGGCAACCTTGTCTCTGTTCATGGTTTTTATGCCTCGCTTGCAGATCTCAATGGCCTCTCTGATCCAGCGCTGTTGTTTGTTCTCTTCTGTGCGGATGACCCTGCCCTTCTCCCGGTCCATGATGTGGTTTTCCCTTTTGCAGTGGTCAGTGATTGCTGATTTGTAATGTTCATGTTGTGCTTGTTCTTTTACTGCTCTGATTTTTCATTTTTTTGACAGGTAAGTCACACCCTCATGGAACATCAGCTGATAAAGACGGGTCTCAAGACACCATCATGCGACACTCTGAAGAAGGCGAAAGACTCGCCGAAACATGTCAGGTAAAAAATTTACCGAAAACATAATTGTCTGCTTTTAATGAATCTGTCAAATATCAATAATAAGAAGACAAAATGAACCTAATACAAATAAATGAATGCTTAATAACTCCCCTGCACATGCTCCTAAAAATCCAAACCTTCACCTGTAAATAAAATGTCCCGACCTGAAGACATCTTAATGTTATTATTTTGTTATACACACAGCGCCGCCAAGTGGAATCAAAAATTTGTTTTTATTTTAATTTTCACGTACTGCAACGTGCCCTTTTGACGAATCCGACTGAAAATTAGTCAGAAAAGACTCAAGACAATGATCTTACTCTCTGCCGAGTTTTGTGACGTTTTGGCAAAAGGCGTGGCTATTACGGTGCTGAAAAGTCCGATTGTACTTTGTGGCAACAAAAGCTCCGGCAACATGACTCAGATGATCCTATCTTCTCGAAGTTGTACACATTTGAGGATACTTCAGCCCTAAAGACATCTACCAACTTATTTTTCATCGTAGTAGTAGCGCCACCAACTGGTAAAAGCTAATACAAGTTATTTTCTTGGATGTTTTTCTCCGTGCAACTCAACAAGGTCGCCCTCATATATGCTCGGAGGACTGTTTCGGCCATGAGGATGTCACAATACGAAATTCATCCTTTTTCGTGAAAAGTTGTGGGAGTGGCATTGCACTGTTTGGCAATAAAACAACGCTGATTATGAGGTTCTAAATATGAACGACAACTCGTGAAACTTGACACACACATCAGGCAGAGCAAATTTATAAATATTTTATACGTTAGTTGTGCAGCTTTTTTGAAATGGCTCGCCATGGCCCTCGAGAAATGTTCAAAAAAGCAGCCCTGGTTGAGTGTTTCACCTCGCTTTTTGTAAATTTTATGGAGTACAGTGAACCCTCGGTTATCGCGGTTAATGGGGACCGAGACCACCCGCGGAAACTGAAAATCCGCGGAGTAGCGGCGCACCTTCAAAAATGCTTAAAAGAAAATACAATATATAGAATAAATATATATATATATATATATATATATATATATATATATATATATATATATATATATATATATATATATATATATATACGGGGGAGAGAGAGAGAGAGAGAGAGAGAGAGAGAGTGAAATTCATGTTATAACAAAAAAAACAAATTATTATTAAAACGTATTATTTTTTTATTCCCCAGCCATTCTTTTTGTATTTATTTAATTACTCCGACTTTTACCTGCTGGTACGCCGTCCGGTGTGCCCTGTGAAATGAAAGGTGGCATTCTTTATTTATTTATTTATTTATTCTTCTATACATTCATAACTGACAGCTTCGCGCTCCGCTCGTGCCCGGGCGGAAGAGGTGCTCCAATTCGGCTTAACTGTGACACACACCCGCCCTCCTCCCCCGGAGCTTCCATTCGGTTAAACTTAGGGGCCGCTTGGCACCGCCCGTGCCCGGGGAAGGTGCTCCTCTTCGGCTTACTGTGACGCGAGCATGCCCTCCTCCTCCGGAGCTTCCATTCGGTTAAACTTAGGGGCCGCTTGGAACCGCCCGTGCCCGGGGAAGGTGCTCCTCTTCGGCTTACTGTGACGCGAGCATGCCCTCCTCCTCCGGAGCTTCCATTCGGTTAAACTTAGGGGCCGCTTGGCACCGCCCGTGCCCTGGGAAGGTTCTCCTCTACGGCTTAACTGCCACGCACGCCGGCCGGAGCTCTGGTACTGTCCGAACCGCGCGAAACGTCGCCACCGATCGTGTCCGGGGGAACGTGCTCTTCTTCGTCCACTCTCCTCTTCGCCCACGCTCTTCTTCGGCGCACACCGGCCGTCTAACCGCTCCAGCGCCCCGTCGTGCCGCTCGGCGAAACTATAATGCCCCCGAATATTTTTTAGACCCGCGAAGCACTGAACCCACGAAAGGTGAACCGCCAAGTAGCGAGGGTTCACTGTATGTATAAGACCAAGACCTACAAAAAAGTCTCTTGGAGCAATGAGCTAGGTTTTACAGGAAGTCGGCCATTTTGAATTTACTTAAAAAGGGGCGGGTCACCACAATGGACTTTGTGTAGAAATTATTATTGGGGCCCGAGCAGCGACCGCGGCGATGTCCCTATTGTTTTTGTAGAAATTATTATTCGGGCCCGAGCAGCGACCGCTACGAGGTCCCCATTGTTTTTGTGGAAATTATTATTATTATTATTATTAGGGCCCGAGCAGTGACCGCTGCGAGGTCCCTATTGTTTTTCTAGAAATTGTTATTAGGGCCCGAGCTGCGACGGCTGCGAGGTCCCTATTGTTTTTGTAGAAAATATTATTACTTTTATTCTTATTATTATTATTATTATTAGGGCCTGAGCAGCGACCACTGCGAAGTCCCTGTTGTTTTTGTAGAAATTATTATTATTATTATTTTTCCGATTGTTCGATTGCATTTTTGACCCCCGAAACATGCACAAAAACTCACCAAACTTGGCAGTCTCATCGGGCATGGCGAGAAATTTGATATTTTAAACGTCTAATATGAACAGGAAGTGAGTTATGAATTTTTGAAAGTCCGACTTTTGCCCTTTTTTGCATGTTTACAGGGGTCATTCTTTTGCACCCTGATCCTAAAGGCTTCATCTGATTGCCTTAAAATTCTGTCTGTAGCATCTTAAGACCTGGGACAAACACTGGGGCTAAAATTTTTTGTTTCCAAAATACTATATGACGACGGGGGCGGGGCTTCGAAGTTTTCACTTAAGATTTCCTTCGCCGCAATGGACAAAATGCTTAATAACTCTCTTGCACATGCTGCTAAAAATCCAAAACTTCACATGTACATAAAGAGTCGGTACCTGAAGACATCTATATGTTTATATTCTGTTATACACCTTGCGCCAATCAATATCATTTTTTACATTTTGACGTCCTGCACGGTGCCCTTTTAACGAATCCGATTGAAAATTGGCTAGAAAAGACTCAAGACATTGATCTTACTCTATCCCTATTTTTGTGACTTTCCTTCGAAGGGCGTGGCTATTACGGTGCCGCAGAGTCTGATTATTCTCCGTGGCAACAAAAGTTCCTGCAAAATGATTCAGATGATCCATCTTCTCGAAATTTTTCACATTTGAGGATATTCAGGCCCTGAAGACGGCTGCCAACTTATTTTTGATCGGATGAGTGTTTAGGCCTTGAGGATGTCACAATACGAAAGTCTTTCGCCTTCTTCAGAGTGTCACATGATGGTGTCTTGTGGCCCGTCTTTATCAGCTGATGTTCCATGAGGGCGTGACTTACCTGTCACAAGAATGAAGGCAAGTCACGCCCCCCGCTGTCCGTTCACTCCGCCAAGATGCTGGTCCAGGTGGTAGAGAGGATGAAGGCTCCCTTGTCTCTGTTCATGGTTTTTATGCCTCGCTTGCAGATCTCAATGGCCTCTCTGATCCAGCGCTGTTGTTTGTTCTCTTCGGTGCGGATGACCCTGCCCTTCTCCCGGTCCATGATGTGGTTTTCCCTTTTGCAGTGGTCAGTGATTGCTGATTTGTAATGTTCATGTTGTGCTTGTTCTTTTACTGCTCTGATTTTTAATTTTTTTGACAGGTAAGTCACACCCTCATGGAACATCAGCTGATAAAGACGGGTCTCAAGACACCATCATGCGACACTCTGAAGAAGGCGAAAGACTCGCCGAAACATGTCAGGTAAAAAATTAACCTAAAACATAATTGTCTGCTTTTAATGAATCAGTCAAATATCAATAATAAGAAGACAAAATGAACCTAATACAAATAAATGAATGCTTAATAACGCCCCTGCACATGCTCCTAAAAATCCAAACCTTCACCTGTAAATAAAAGGTCCCGACCTGAAGACATCTTAATGTTATTATTTTGTTATACACACAGCGCCGCCAAGTGGAATCAAAAATTTGTTTTTATTTTAATTTTCACGTACTGCACGGTGCCCTTTTGACGAATCCGACTGAAAATTAGTCAGAAAAGACTCAAGACAATGATCTTACTCTCTGCCGAATTTTGTGACGTTTTGGCAAAAGGCGTGGCTATTACGGTGCTGAAAAATCCGATTGTACTTTGTGGCAACAAAAGCTCCGGCAACATGACTCAGATGATCCTATCTTCTCGAAGTTGTACACATTTGAGGATACTTCAGCCCTGAAGACATCTACCAACTTATTTTTCATCGTAGTAGTAGCGCCACCAACTGGTAAAAGCTAATACAAGTTATTTTCTTGGATGTTTTTCTCCGTGCAACTCAACAAGGTCGCCCTCATATATGCTCGGATGACTGTTTCGGCCATGAGGATGTCACAATACGAAATTCATCCTTTTTCGTGAAAAGTTGTGGGAGTGGCATTGCACTGTTCGGCAATAAAACAACGCTGATTATGAGGTTCTAAATATGAACGACAACTCGTGAAACTTTACACACACATCAGGCAGAGCAAATTTATCAATATTTTATACGTTAGTTGTGCAGCTTTTTTTAAATGGCTCGCCATGGCCCTCGAGAAAAGTTAAAAAAAGAATAGAATAGAAATAGAAATCCCTTTATTGTCATTGTACTCAAGTGTGCAACGAGATTAGAGGGCTCCCCTCTCCAGTGCAATACAACAATAATACAGACAATATATAAATTAGATAAATAAATAAGACAGTGCAATGGAATTCAGTACTAAATAGGGCATATAGAAACACATCACAATGCTGTTTTGCAAGGTTAGGGTGGTCTCGTGTGTGTGTGAGAGTTCAGTATGTAGATGGCTCTCGGAAAGAAACTGTTTCTCAGTCTATTGGTCCTTGATTTGATGCATCTGTAGCGCCTGCCAGAGGGCAACAGGTCGAACAGGTGTGAGTTTGGGTGGGTATTGTCTTTGACGATGTTGAGAGCCCTTCTGAGGCACCGGGCGGTGTAGATGTCCGACAGCGAGGGGAGAGGGCAGCCAATAATCCTTTGCGCTGTTTTGACTGTCCTCTGGAGCCTCACTCTGTCCGCCTCAGTGCAGCCGCTGTACCAGGTGGAGACACAGTACGTCAGCTGGCTCTCGATGGACGAGTGGTAGAAGGCCAGCAGCAGCTTCCTGTCCAGGTTGAATTTCCTGAGGACTCTCAGGAAGTGCAGACGTTGGCGGACCTTCTTTACCACTGCTGTGGTGTTGTGACTCCAAGAAAGGTCATCGGAGATCTGTACTCCCAGGAACTTGAACGTGTGGACCCTCTCCACACACACGCCTTCGATGCAGAGGGGGGGCGGCAGCGTCTTGTTCCTCCTGAAGTCGACGACAATCTCCTTTGTTTTAGCAGAGTTAAGGTGCAGTCTGTTCTCCTTGCACCAAGTTGTCAGTCTCCCTACCTCCTCTCTGTAGGCTGTCTCGTCACCTTCCGAGATCAGACCGACCACTGTCGTGTCGTCAGCAAACTTGACGATGGTGTTGTTGCCGTGGGCCGGGCTGCAGTCGTAGGTGTAGAGGGCGTACAGGAGAGGGCTCAGCACGCATCCTTGGGGGGAACCGGTGCTCAGCATGAGGGTGGAGGACGTGTAGGGGCCGAGCAACACAGTCTGGGGTCTGTTGGTCAGAAAGTCCTTAATCCAGATGCGTGTGAGGGCAGGGAGGCCGAGAGTGTCCAGTTTGGCGACGAGGATGTCTGGGATGATCGTGTTGAATGCCGAGCTGTAGTCCACAAAGAGCATCCTTGCATAGCTCCGCTGTTGTTCCAGGTGGCCCAGCACAACATGCAGAGCAGCCCTGGTTGAGTGTTTCACCTCGCTTTTTGTAAATTTTATGGAGTACAGTGAACCCTCGGTTATCGCGGTTAATGGGGACCGAGACCACCCGCGAAAACTGAAAATCCGCGAAGTAGCGGCGCACCTTCAAAAATGCTTAAAAAAAAAATACAATATATATATATATATATATATATATATATATATATATATATATATATATATATATATATATATATATATATATACGGGGAGAGAGAGAGTGAAATTCATGTTATAACAAAAAAAACAAATTATTATTAAAACGTATTATTTTTTTATTCCCCAGCCATTCTTTTTGTATTTATTTAATTACTCAGACTTTTACCTGCTGGTACGCCGTCTGGTGTGCCCTGTGAAATGAAAGGTGCCATTCTTTATTTATTTATTTATTTATTCATTTATTCATTCATAACTGACAGCTTCGCGCTCCGCTCGTGCCCGGGCGGAAGAGGTGCTCCAATTCGGCTTAACTGTGACACACGCCCACCCTCCTCCCCCGGAGCTTCCATTCGGTTAAACTTAGGGGCCGCTTGGCACCGCCCGTGCCCGGGGAAGGTGCTCCTCTTCGGCTTACTGTGTCGCGAGCATGCCCTCCTCCTCCGGAGCTTCCATTCGGTTAAACTTAGGGGCCGCTTGGAACCGCCCGTGCCCGGGGAAGGTGCTCCTCTTCGGCTTACTGTGACGCGTGCATGCCCTCCTCCTCCGGAGCTTCCATTCGGTTAAACTTAGGGGCCGCTTGGCACCGCCCGTGCCCGGGGAAGGTGCTCCTCTACGGCTTAACTGCCACGCACGCCGGCCGGAGCTCTGGTACGGTCCGAACCGCGCGAAACGTCGCCACCGATCGTGTCCGGGGGAACGTGCTCTTCTTCGTCCACTCTCCTCTTCGCCCACGCTCTTCTTCGGCGCACGCCGGCCGTCTAACCGCTCCAGCGCCCCGTCGTGCCGCTCGGCGAAACTACAATGCCCCCGAATATTTTTTATACCCGCGAAGCACTGAACCCGCGAAAGGTGAACCGCGAAGTAGCGAGGGTTCACTGTATGTATAAGACCAAGACCTACAAAAAAGTCTCTTGGAGCAATGAGCTAGGTTTTACAGGAAGTCGGCCATTTTGAATTTATTAAAAGGGGGCGGGTCACCACAATGGACTTTGTGTAGAAATTATTATTGGGGCCCGAGCAGCGACCGCGGCGAGGTCCCTATTGTTTATGTAGAAATTATTATTAGGGCCCGAGCAGCGACCGCTACGAGGTCCCCATTGTTTTTGTGGAAATTATTATTATTATTATTATTAGGGCCCGAGCAGTGACCGCTGCGAGGTCCCTATTGTTTTTCTAGAAATTGTTATTAGGGCCCGAGCTGCGACGGCTGCGAGGTCCCTATTGTTTTTGTAGAAAATATTATTACTTTCAAATTTCCCCATTGTGGGACTAATAAAGGACATCTTATCTTATCTTCTCTTATTATTATTATTATTATTAGGGCCTGAGCAGCGACCGCTGCGAAGTCCCTATTGTTTTTGTAGAAATTATTATTATTATTATTTTTCCGATTGTTCGATTGCATTTTTGACCCCCGAAACATGCACAAAAATTCACCAAACTTGGCAGTCTCATCGGGCATGGCGAAAAATTTGATATTTTAATGTCTAATATGAATAGGAAGTGAGTTATGAATTTTTGAAAGTCCGACTTTTGCCCTTTTTTGCATGTTTACAGGGGTCATTCTTTTGCACCCTGATCCTAAAGGCTTCATCTGATTGCCTTAAAATTCTGTCTGTAGCATCTTAAGACCTGGGACAAACACTGGGGCTAAAATTTTTTGTTTCCGAAATACTATATGACGGGGGCGGGGCTTCGAAGTTTTCACTTAAGATTTCCTTCGCCGCAATGGACAAAATGCTTAATAACTCTCTTGCACATGCTGCTAAAAATCCAAAACTTCACATGTACATAAAGAGTCGGTACCTGAAAACATCTATATGTTTATATTCAGTTATACACCTTGCGCCAATCAATATCATTTTTTACATTTTGACAAACTGCACGGTGCCCTTTTAACGAATCCGATTGAAAATTGGCTAGAAAAGACTCAAGACATTGATCTTACTCTATCCCTATTTTTGTGACTTTCCTTCGAAGGGCGTGGCTATTACGGTGCCGCAGAGTCTGATTATTCTCCGTGGCAACAAAAGTTCCTGCAAAATGATTCAGATGATCCATCTTCTTGAAATTTTTCACATTTGAGGATATTCAGGCCCTGAAGACGGCTGCCAACTTATTTTTGATCGCAGTGGTAGCGCCACCAACTGGTTAAAACAAATACAAATTATTTTCGTTGATGTTTTTCTCCGGGCAGGTTAACAAAATCTACCTTATATTTGCTCGGATGAGTGTTTAAGCCTTGAGGATGTCACAATACGAAAGTCTTTCGCCTTCTTCAGAGTGTCACATGATGGTGTCTTGTGGCCCGTCTTTATCAGCTGATGTTCCATGAGGGCGTGACTTACCATTCACAAGAATGAAGGCAAGTCACGCCCCCCGCTGTCCGTTCACTCCGCCAAGATGCTGCTCCAGGTGGTAGAGAGGATGAAGGGTCCCTTGTCTCTGTTCATGGTTTTTATGCCTCGCTTGCAGATCTCAATGGCCTCTCTGATCCAGCGCTGTTGTTTGTTCTCTTCGGTGCGGATGACCCTGCCCTTCTCCCGGTCCATGATGTGGTTTTCCCTTTTGCAGTGGTCAGTGATTGCTGATTTGTAATGTTCATGTTGTGCTTGTTCTTTTACTGCTCTGATTTTTAATTTTTTTGACAGGTAAGTCACACCCTCATGGAACATCAGCTGATAAAGACGGGTCTCAAGACACCATCATGCGACACTCTGAAGAAGGCGAAAGACTCGCCGAAACATGTCAGGTAAAAAATTAACCTAAAACATAATTGTCTGCTTTTAATGAATCAGTCAAATATCAATAATAAGAAGACAAAATGAACCTAATACAAATAAACGAATGCTTAATAACTCCCCTGCACATGCTCCTAAAAATCCAAACCTTCACCTGTAAATAAAACGTCCCGACCTGAAGACATCTTAATGTTATTATTTTGTTATACACACAGCGCCGCCAAGTGGAATCAAAAATTTGTTTTTATTTAAATTTTCACATTATGCACGGTGCCCTTTTGACGAATCCGACTGAAAATTAGTCAGAAAAGACTCAAGACAATGATCTTACTCTCTGCCGAATTTTGTGACGTTTTGGCAAAAGGCGTGGCTATTACGGTGCTGAAAAGTCAGATTGTACTCTGTGGCAATAAAAGCTCCGGCAACATGACTCAGATGATCCTATCTTCTCGAAGTTGTACACATTTGAGGATACTTCAGCCCTGAAGACATCTACCAACTTATTTTTCATCGTAGTAGTAGCGCCACCAACTGGTAAAAGCTAATACAAGTTATTTTCTTGGATGTTTTTCTCCGTGCAACTCAACAAGGTCGCCCTCATATATGCTCGGATGACTGTTTCGGCCATGAGGATGTCACAATACGAAATTCGTCCTTTTTCTTGTAAAGTTGTGGGAGTGGCATTGCACTGTTCGGCAATAAAACAACGCTGATTATGAGGTTCTAAATATGAACGACAACTCGTGAAACTTTACACACACATCAGGCCGAGCAAATTTATCAATATTTTATACGTTAGTTGTGCAGCTTTTTTGAAATGGCTCGCCATGGCCCTCGAGAAATGTTAAAAAAAGCAGCCCTGGTTGAGTGTTTCACCTCGCTTTTTGTAAATTTTATGGAGTACAGTGAATCCTCGGTTATCGCGGTTAATGGGGACAGAGACCACCCGCGAAAACTGAAAATCCGCGAAGTAGCGGCGCACCTTCAAAAATGCTTAAAAAAATATACAATATATAGAATAAATATATATATATATATATATATATATACGGGGAGAGAGAGAGTGAAATTCATGTTATAACAAAAAAAACAAATTATTATTAAAACGTATTATTTTTTTATTCCCCAGCCATTCTTTTTGTATTTATTTAATTACTCCGACTTTTACCTGCTGGTACGCCGTCCGGTGTGCCCTGTGAAATGAAAGGTGGCATTCTTTATTTATTTATTTATTTATTCTTTTATACATTCATAACTGACAGCTTCGCGCTCCGCTCGTGCCCGGGCGGAAGAGGTGCTCCAATTCGGCTTAACTGTGACACACACCCGCCCTCCTCCCCCGGAGCTTCCATTCGGTTAAACTTAGGGGCCGCTTGGCACCGCCCGTGCCCGGGGAAGGTGCTCCTCTTCGGCTTACTGTGACGCGAGCATGCCCTCCTCCTCCGGAGCTTCCATTCGGTTAAACTTAGGGGCCGCTTGGAACCGCCCGTGCCCGGGGAAGGTGCTCCTCTTCGGCTTACTGTGACGCGAGCATGCCCTCCTCCTCCGGAGCTTCCATTCGGTTAAACTTAGGGGCCGCTTGGAACCGCCCGTGCCCGGGGAAGGTGCTCCTCTTCGGCTTACTGTGACGCGAGCATGCCCTCCCTTTCCGGAGCTTCCATTCGGTTAAACTTAGGGGCCGCTTGGCACCGCCCGTGCCCGGGGAAGGTGCTCCTCTACGGCTTAACTGCCACGCACGCCGGCCGGAGCTCTGGTACTGTCCGAACCGCGCGAAACGTCGCCACCCATCGTGTCCGGGGGAACGTGCTCTTCTTCGTCCACTCTCCTCTTCGCCCACGCTCTTCTTCGGCGCACGCCGGCCGTCTAACCGCTCCAGCACCCCGTCGTGCCGCTCGGCGAAACTACAATGCCCCCGAATATTTTTTAGACCCGCGAAACACTGAACCCGCGAAAGGTGAACCGCCAAGTAGCGAGGGTTCACTGTATGTATAAGACCAAGACCTACAAAAAAGTCTCTTGGAGCAATGAGCTAGGTTTTACAGGAAGTCGGCCATTTTGAATTTACTTAAAAGGGGGCGGGTCACCACAATGGACTTTGTGTAGAAATTATTATTGGGGCCCGAGTAGCGACCGCGGAGAGGTCCCTATTGTTTTTGTAGAAATTATTATTAGGGCCCGAGCAGCGACCGCTACGAGGTCCCCATTGTTTTTGTGGAAATTATTATTATTATTATTATTAGGGCCCGAGCAGTGACCGCTGCGAGGTCCCTATTGTTTTTCTAGAAATTGTTATTAGGGCCCGAGCTGCGACGGCTGCGAGGTCCCTATTGTTTTTGTAGAAAATATTATTACTTTTATTATTATTATTATTATTAGGGCCTGAGCAGCGACCGCTGCGAAGTCCCTATTGTTTTTGTAGAAATTATTATTATTATTATTTTTCCGATTGTTCGATCGCATTTTTGACCCCCGAAACATGCACAAAAATTCACCAAACTTGGCAGTCTCATCGGGCATGGCGAAAAATTTTATATTTTAACGTCTAATATGAACAGGAAGTGAGTTATGAATTTTTGAAAGTCCGACTTTTGCCCTTTTTTGCATGTTTACAGGGGTCATTCTTTTGCACCCTGATCCTAAAGGCTTCATCTGATTGCCTTAAAATTCTGTCTGTAGCATCTTAAGACCTGGGACAAACACTGGGGCTAAAATTTTTTGTTTCCGAAATACTATATGACGGGGGCGGGGCTTCGAAGTTTTCACTTAAGATTTCCTTCGCCGCAATGGACAAAATGCTTAATAACTCTCTTGCACATGCTGCTAAAAATCCAAAACTTCACATGTACATAAAGAGTCGGTACCTGAAGACATCTATATGTTTATATTCAGTTATACACCTTGCGCCAATCAATATCATTTTTTACATTTTGACGTACTGCACGGTGCCCTTTTAACGAATCCGATTGAAAATTGGCTAGAAAAGACTCAAGACATTGATCTTACTCTATCCCTATTTTTGTGACTTTCCTTCGAAGGGCGTGGCTATTGCGGTGCCGCAGAGTCTGATTATTCTCAGTGGCAACAAAAGTTCCTGCAAAATGATTCAGATGATCCATCTTCTCGAAATTTTTCACATTTGAGGATATTCAGGCCCTGAAGACGGCTGCCAACTTATTTTTGATCGCAGTGGTAGCGCCACCAACTGGTTAAAACAAATACAAATTATTTTCGTTGATGTTTTTCTCCGGGCAGGTTAACAAAATCTACCTTATATTTGCTCGGATGAGTGTTTAGGACTTGAGGATGTCACAATACGAAAGTCTTTCGCCTTCTTCAGAGTGTCACATGATGGTGTCTTGTGGCCCGTCTTTATCAGCTGATGTTCCATGAGGGCGTGACTTACCTGTCACAAGAATGAAGGCAAGTCACGCCCCCCGCTGTCCGTTCACTCCGCCAAGATGCTGCTCCAGGTGGTAGAGAGGATGAAGGCTCCCTTGTCTCTGTTCATGGTTTTTATGCCTCGCTTGCAGATCTCAATGGCCTCTCTGATCCAGCGCTGTTGTTTGTTCTCTTCGGTGCGGATGACCCTGCCCTTCTCCCGGTCCATGATGTGGTTTTCCCTTTTGCAGTGGTTAGTGATTGCTGATTTGTAATGTTCATGTTGTGCTTGTTCTTTTACTGCTCTGATTTTTCATTTTTTTGACAGGTAAGTCACACCCTCATGGAACATCAGCTGATAAAGACGGGTCTCAAGACACCATCATGCGACACTCTGAAGAAGGCGAAAGACTCGCCGAAACATGTCAGGTAAAAAATTAACCTAAAACATAATTGTCTGCTTTTAATGAATCAGTCAAATATCAATAATAAGAAGACAAAATGAACCTAATACAAATAAATGAATGCTTAATAACGCCCCTGCACATGCTCCTAAAAATCCAAACCTTCACCTGTAAATAAAACGTCCCGACCTGAAGACATCTTAATGTTATTATTTTGTTATACACACAGCGCCGCCAAGTGGAATCAAAAATGTGTTTTTATTTTAATTTTCACGTACTGCACGGTGCCCTTTTGACGAATCCGACTGAAAATTAGTCAGAAAAGACTCAAGACAATGATCTTACTCTCTGCCGAATTTTGTGACGTTTTGGCAAAAGGCGTGGCTATTACGGTGCTGAAAAATCCGATTGTACTTTGTGGCAACAAAAGCTCCGGCAACATGACTCAGATGATCCTATCTTCTCGAAGTTGTACACATTTGAGGATACTTCAGCCCTGAAGACATCTACCAACTTATTTTTCATCGTAGTAGTAGCGCCACCAACTGGTAAAAGCTAATACAAGTTATTTTCTTGGATGTTTTTCTCCGTGCAACTCAACAAGGTCGCCCTCATATATGCTCGGATGACTGTTTCGGCCATGAGGATGTCACAATACGAAATTCATCCTTTTTCGTGAAAAGTTGTGGGAGTGGCATTGCACTGTTCGGCAATAAAACAACGCTGATTATGAGGTTCTAAATATGAACGACAACTCGTGAAACTTTACACACACATCAGGCAGAGCAAATTTATCAATATTTTATACGTTAGTTGTGCAGCTTTTTTGAAATGGCTCGCCATGGCCCTCGAGAAATGTTAAAAAAAGCAGCCCTGGTTGAGTGTTTCACCTTGCTTTTTGTAAATTTTATGGAGTACAGTGAACCCTCGGTTATCGCGGTTAATGGGGACAGAGACCACCCGCGAAAACTGAAAATCCGCGAAGTAGCGGCGCACCTTCAAAAATGCTTAAAAAAAAATACAATATATATAATAATATATATATATATTATATATATATATATATATATATATATATATATATATATATATAGACAGAGAGAGAGAGTGAAATTCATGTTATAACAAAAAAACCAAATTATTATTAAAACGTATTATTTTTTTATTCCCCAGCCATTCTTTTTGTATTTATTTAATTACTCCGACTTTTACCTGCTGGTACGCCGTCCGGTGTGCCCTGTGAAATGAAAGGTGGCATTCTTTATTTATTTATTTATTTATTCATTTATTCATTCATAACTGACAGCTTCGCGCTCCGTTCGTGCCCGGGCGGAAGAGGTGTTCCAATTCGGCTTTACTGTTACACACGCCCGCCCTCCTGCCCCGGAGCTTCCATTCGGTTAAACTTAGGGGCCGCTTGGCACCGCCCGTGCCCGGGGAAGGTGCTCCTCTTTGGCTTACTGTGACGCGAGCATGCCCGCCTCCTCCGGAGCTTCCATTCGGTTAAACTTAGGGGCCGCTTGGAACCGCCCGTGCCCGGGGAAGGTGCTCCTCTTTGGCTTACTGTGACGCGAGCATGCCCTCCTCCTCCGGAGCTTCCATTCGGTTAAACTTAGGGGCCGCTTGGCACCGCCCGTGCCCGGGGAAGGTGCTCCTCTACGGCTTAACTGCCACGCACGCCGGCCGGAGCTCTGGTACGGTCCGAACCGCGCGAAACGTCGCCACCGATCGTGTCCGGGGGAACGTGCTCTTCTTCGTCCACTCTCCTCTTCGCCCACGCTCTTCTTCGGCGCACGCCGGCCGTCTAACCGCTCCAGCGCCCGTCGTGCCGCTCGGCGAAACTACAATGCCCCCGAATATTTTTTATACCCGCGAAGCACTGAACCCGCGAAAGGTGAACCGCGAAGTAGCGAGGGTTCACCGTATGTATAAGACCAAGACCTACAAAAAAGTCTCTTGGAGCAATGAGCTAGGTTTTACAGGAAGTCGGCCATTTTGAATTTACTTAAAAGGGGCGGGTCACCACAATGGACTTTGTGTAGAAATTATTATTGGGGCCCGAGCAGCGACCGCGGCGAGGTCCCTATTGTTTATGTAGAAATTATTATTAGGGCCCGAGCAGCGACCGCTACGAGGTCCCCATTGTTTTTGTGGAAATTATTATTATTATTATTATTAGGGCCCGAGCAGTGACCGCTGCGAGGTCCCTATTGTTTTTCTAGAAATTGTTATTAGGGCCCGAGCTGCGACGGCTGCGAGGTCCCTATTGTTTTTGTAGAAAATATTATTACTTTCAAATTTCCCCATTGTGGGACTAATAAAGGACATCTTATCTTATCTTCTCTTATTATTATTATTATTATTAGGGCCTGAGCAGCGACCGCTGCGAAGTCCCTATTGTTTTTGTAGAAATTATTATTATTATTATTTTTCCGATTGTTCGATTGCATTTTTGACCCCCGAAACATGCACAAAAATTCACCAAACTTGGCAGTCTCATCGGGCATGGCGAAAAATTTGATATTTTAATGTCTAATATGAATAGGAAGTGAGTTATGAATTTTTGAAAGTCCGACTTTTGCCCTTTTTTGCATGTTTACAGGGGTCATTCTTTTGCACCCTGATCCTAAAGGCTTCATCTGATTGCCTTAAAATTCTGTCTGTAGCATCTTAAGACCTGGGACAAACACTGGGGCTAAAATTTTTTGTTTCCGAAATACTATATGACGGGGGCGGGGCTTCGAAGTTTTCACTTAAGATTTCCTTCGCCGCAATGGACAAAATGCTTAATAACTCTCTTGCACATGCTGCTAAAAATCCAAAACTTCACATGTACATAAAGAGTCGGTACCTGAAAACATCTATATGTTTATATTCAGTTATACACCTTGCGCCAATCAATATCATTTTTTACATTTTGACAAACTGCACGGTGCCCTTTTAACGAATCCGATTGAAAATTGGCTAGAAAAGACTCAAGACATTGATCTTACTCTATCCCTATTTTTGTGACTTTCCTTCGAAGGGCGTGGCTATTACGGTGCCGCAGAGTCTGATTATTCTCCGTGGCAACAAAAGTTCCTGCAAAATGATTCAGATGATCCATCTTCTTGAAATTTTTCACATTTGAGGATATTCAGGCCCTGAAGACGGCTGCCAACTTATTTTTGATCGCAGTGGTAGCGCCACCAACTGGTTAAAACAAATACAAATTATTTTCGTTGATGTTTTTCTCCGGGCAGGTTAACAAAATCTACCTTATATTTGCTCGGATGAGTGTTTAAGCCTTGAGGATGTCACAATACGAAAGTCTTTCGCCTTCTTCAGAGTGTCACATGATGGTGTCTTGTGGCCCGTCTTTATCAGCTGATGTTCCATGAGGGCGTGACTTACCATTCACAAGAATGAAGGCAAGTCACGCCCCCCGCTGTCCGTTCACTCCGCCAAGATGCTGCTCCAGGTGGTAGAGAGGATGAAGGGTCCCTTGTCTCTGTTCATGGTTTTTATGCCTCGCTTGCAGATCTCAATGGCCTCTCTGATCCAGCGCTGTTGTTTGTTCTCTTCGGTGCGGATGACCCTGCCCTTCTCCCGGTCCATGATGTGGTTTTCCCTTTTGCAGTGGTCAGTGATTGCTGATTTGTAATGTTCATGTTGTGCTTGTTCTTTTACTGCTCTGATTTTTAATTTTTTTGACAGGTAAGTCACACCCTCATGGAACATCAGCTGATAAAGACGGGTCTCAAGACACCATCATGCGACACTCTGAAGAAGGCGAAAGACTCGCCGAAACATGTCAGGTAAAAAATTAACCTAAAACATAATTGTCTGCTTTTAATGAATCAGTCAAATATCAATAATAAGAAGACAAAATGAACCTAATACAAATAAACGAATGCTTAATAACTCCCCTGCACATGCTCCTAAAAATCCAAACCTTCACCTGTAAATAAAACGTCCCGACCTGAAGACATCTTAATGTTATTATTTTGTTATACACACAGCGCCGCCAAGTGGAATCAAAAATTTGTTTTTATTTAAATTTTCACATTATGCACGGTGCCCTTTTGACGAATCCGACTGAAAATTAGTCAGAAAAGACTCAAGACAATGATCTTACTCTCTGCCGAATTTTGTGACGTTTTGGCAAAAGGCGTGGCTATTACGGTGCTGAAAAGTCAGATTGTACTCTGTGGCAATAAAAGCTCCGGCAACATGACTCAGATGATCCTATCTTCTCGAAGTTGTACACATTTGAGGATACTTCAGCCCTGAAGACATCTACCAACTTATTTTTCATCGTAGTAGTAGCGCCACCAACTGGTAAAAGCTAATACAAGTTATTTTCTTGGATGTTTTTCTCCGTGCAACTCAACAAGGTCGCCCTCATATATGCTCGGATGACTGTTTCGGCCATGAGGATGTCACAATACGAAATTCGTCCTTTTTCTTGTAAAGTTGTGGGAGTGGCATTGCACTGTTCGGCAATAAAACAACGCTGATTATGAGGTTCTAAATATGAACGACAACTCGTGAAACTTTACACACACATCAGGCCGAGCAAATTTATCAATATTTTATACGTTAGTTGTGCAGCTTTTTTGAAATGGCTCGCCATGGCCCTCGAGAAATGTTAAAAAAAGCAGCCCTGGTTGAGTGTTTCACCTCGCTTTTTGTAAATTTTATGGAGTACAGTGAATCCTCGGTTATCGCGGTTAATGGGGACAGAGACCACCCGCGAAAACTGAAAATCCGCGAAGTAGCGGCGCACCTTCAAAAATGCTTAAAAAAATATACAATATATAGAATAAATATATATATATATATATATATATATACGGGGAGAGAGAGAGTGAAATTCATGTTATAACAAAAAAAACAAATTATTATTAAAACGTATTATTTTTTTATTCCCCAGCCATTCTTTTTGTATTTATTTAATTACTCCGACTTTTACCTGCTGGTACGCCGTCCGGTGTGCCCTGTGAAATGAAAGGTGGCATTCTTTATTTATTTATTTATTTATTCTTTTATACATTCATAACTGACAGCTTCGCGCTCCGCTCGTGCCCGGGCGGAAGAGGTGCTCCAATTCGGCTTAACTGTGACACACACCCGCCCTCCTCCCCCGGAGCTTCCATTCGGTTAAACTTAGGGGCCGCTTGGCACCGCCCGTGCCCGGGGAAGGTGCTCCTCTTCGGCTTACTGTGACGCGAGCATGCCCTCCTCCTCCGGAGCTTCCATTCGGTTAAACTTAGGGGCCGCTTGGAACCGCCCGTGCCCGGGGAAGGTGCTCCTCTTCGGCTTACTGTGACGCGAGCATGCCCTCCTCCTCCGGAGCTTCCATTCGGTTAAACTTAGGGGCCGCTTGGAACCGCCCGTGCCCGGGGAAGGTGCTCCTCTTCGGCTTACTGTGACGCGAGCATGCCCTCCCTTTCCGGAGCTTCCATTCGGTTAAACTTAGGGGCCGCTTGGCACCGCCCGTGCCCGGGGAAGGTGCTCCTCTACGGCTTAACTGCCACGCACGCCGGCCGGAGCTCTGGTACTGTCCGAACCGCGCGAAACGTCGCCACCCATCGTGTCCGGGGGAACGTGCTCTTCTTCGTCCACTCTCCTCTTCGCCCACGCTCTTCTTCGGCGCACGCCGGCCGTCTAACCGCTCCAGCACCCCGTCGTGCCGCTCGGCGAAACTACAATGCCCCCGAATATTTTTTAGACCCGCGAAACACTGAACCCGCGAAAGGTGAACCGCCAAGTAGCGAGGGTTCACTGTATGTATAAGACCAAGACCTACAAAAAAGTCTCTTGGAGCAATGAGCTAGGTTTTACAGGAAGTCGGCCATTTTGAATTTACTTAAAAGGGGGCGGGTCACCACAATGGACTTTGTGTAGAAATTATTATTGGGGCCCGAGTAGCGACCGCGGAGAGGTCCCTATTGTTTTTGTAGAAATTATTATTAGGGCCCGAGCAGCGACCGCTACGAGGTCCCCATTGTTTTTGTGGAAATTATTATTATTATTATTATTAGGGCCCGAGCAGTGACCGCTGCGAGGTCCCTATTGTTTTTCTAGAAATTGTTATTAGGGCCCGAGCTGCGACGGCTGCGAGGTCCCTATTGTTTTTGTAGAAAATATTATTACTTTTATTATTATTATTATTATTAGGGCCTGAGCAGCGACCGCTGCGAAGTCCCTATTGTTTTTGTAGAAATTATTATTATTATTATTTTTCCGATTGTTCGATCGCATTTTTGACCCCCGAAACATGCACAAAAATTCACCAAACTTGGCAGTCTCATCGGGCATGGCGAAAAATTTTATATTTTAACGTCTAATATGAACAGGAAGTGAGTTATGAATTTTTGAAAGTCCGACTTTTGCCCTTTTTTGCATGTTTACAGGGGTCATTCTTTTGCACCCTGATCCTAAAGGCTTCATCTGATTGCCTTAAAATTCTGTCTGTAGCATCTTAAGACCTGGGACAAACACTGGGGCTAAAATTTTTTGTTTCCGAAATACTATATGACGGGGGCGGGGCTTCGAAGTTTTCACTTAAGATTTCCTTCGCCGCAATGGACAAAATGCTTAATAACTCTCTTGCACATGCTGCTAAAAATCCAAAACTTCACATGTACATAAAGAGTCGGTACCTGAAGACATCTATATGTTTATATTCAGTTATACACCTTGCGCCAATCAATATCATTTTTTACATTTTGACGTACTGCACGGTGCCCTTTTAACGAATCCGATTGAAAATTGGCTAGAAAAGACTCAAGACATTGATCTTACTCTATCCCTATTTTTGTGACTTTCCTTCGAAGGGCGTGGCTATTGCGGTGCCGCAGAGTCTGATTATTCTCAGTGGCAACAAAAGTTCCTGCAAAATGATTCAGATGATCCATCTTCTCGAAATTTTTCACATTTGAGGATATTCAGGCCCTGAAGACGGCTGCCAACTTATTTTTGATCGCAGTGGTAGCGCCACCAACTGGTTAAAACAAATACAAATTATTTTCGTTGATGTTTTTCTCCGGGCAGGTTAACAAAATCTACCTTATATTTGCTCGGATGAGTGTTTAGGACTTGAGGATGTCACAATACGAAAGTCTTTCGCCTTCTTCAGAGTGTCACATGATGGTGTCTTGTGGCCCGTCTTTATCAGCTGATGTTCCATGAGGGCGTGACTTACCTGTCACAAGAATGAAGGCAAGTCACGCCCCCCGCTGTCCGTTCACTCCGCCAAGATGCTGCTCCAGGTGGTAGAGAGGATGAAGGCTCCCTTGTCTCTGTTCATGGTTTTTATGCCTCGCTTGCAGATCTCAATGGCCTCTCTGATCCAGCGCTGTTGTTTGTTCTCTTCGGTGCGGATGACCCTGCCCTTCTCCCGGTCCATGATGTGGTTTTCCCTTTTGCAGTGGTTAGTGATTGCTGATTTGTAATGTTCATGTTGTGCTTGTTCTTTTACTGCTCTGATTTTTCATTTTTTTGACAGGTAAGTCACACCCTCATGGAACATCAGCTGATAAAGACGGGTCTCAAGACACCATCATGCGACACTCTGAAGAAGGCGAAAGACTCGCCGAAACATGTCAGGTAAAAAATTAACCTAAAACATAATTGTCTGCTTTTAATGAATCAGTCAAATATCAATAATAAGAAGACAAAATGAACCTAATACAAATAAATGAATGCTTAATAACGCCCCTGCACATGCTCCTAAAAATCCAAACCTTCACCTGTAAATAAAACGTCCCGACCTGAAGACATCTTAATGTTATTATTTTGTTATACACACAGCGCCGCCAAGTGGAATCAAAAATGTGTTTTTATTTTAATTTTCACGTACTGCACGGTGCCCTTTTGACGAATCCGACTGAAAATTAGTCAGAAAAGACTCAAGACAATGATCTTACTCTCTGCCGAATTTTGTGACGTTTTGGCAAAAGGCGTGGCTATTACGGTGCTGAAAAATCCGATTGTACTTTGTGGCAACAAAAGCTCCGGCAACATGACTCAGATGATCCTATCTTCTCGAAGTTGTACACATTTGAGGATACTTCAGCCCTGAAGACATCTACCAACTTATTTTTCATCGTAGTAGTAGCGCCACCAACTGGTAAAAGCTAATACAAGTTATTTTCTTGGATGTTTTTCTCCGTGCAACTCAACAAGGTCGCCCTCATATATGCTCGGATGACTGTTTCGGCCATGAGGATGTCACAATACGAAATTCATCCTTTTTCGTGAAAAGTTGTGGGAGTGGCATTGCACTGTTCGGCAATAAAACAACGCTGATTATGAGGTTCTAAATATGAACGACAACTCGTGAAACTTTACACACACATCAGGCAGAGCAAATTTATCAATATTTTATACGTTAGTTGTGCAGCTTTTTTGAAATGGCTCGCCATGGCCCTCGAGAAATGTTAAAAAAAGCAGCCCTGGTTGAGTGTTTCACCTTGCTTTTTGTAAATTTTATGGAGTACAGTGAACCCTCGGTTATCGCGGTTAATGGGGACAGAGACCACCCGCGAAAACTGAAAATCCGCGAAGTAGCGGCGCACCTTCAAAAATGCTTAAAAAAAAATACAATATATATAATAAATATATATATATATATATATATATATATATATATATATATATATATATATATATATAGACAGAGAGAGAGAGTGAAATTCATGTTATAACAAAAAAACCAAATTATTATTAAAACGTATTATTTTTTTATTCCCCAGCCATTCTTTTTGTATTTATTTAATTACTCCGACTTTTACCTGCTGGTACGCCGTCCGGTGTGCCCTGTGAAATGAAAGGTGGCATTCTTTATTTATTTATTTATTTATTCATTTATTCATTCATAACTGACAGCTTCGCGCTCCGTTCGTGCCCGGGCGGAAGAGGTGTTCCAATTCGGCTTTACTGTTACACACGCCCGCCCTCCTGCCCCGGAGCTTCCATTCGGTTAAACTTAGGGGCCGCTTGGCACCGCCCGTGCCCGGGGAAGGTGCTCCTCTTTGGCTTACTGTGACGCGAGCATGCCCGCCTCCTCCGGAGCTTCCATTCGGTTAAACTTAGGGGCCGCTTGGAACCGCCCGTGCCCGGGGAAGGTGCTCCTCTTTGGCTTACTGTGACGCGAGCATGCCCTCCTCCTCCGGAGCTTCCATTCGGTTAAACTTAGGGGCCGCTTGGCACCGCCCGTGCCCGGGGAAGGTGCTCCTCTACGGCTTAACTGCCACGCACGCCGGCCGGAGCTCTGGTACGGTCCGAACCGCGCGAAACGTCGCCACCGATCGTGTCCGGGGGAACGTGCTCTTCTTCGTCCACTCTCCTCTTCGCCCACGCTCTTCTTCGGCGCACGCCGGCCGTCTAACCGCTCCAGCGCCCGTCGTGCCGCTCGGCGAAACTACAATGCCCCCGAATATTTTTTATACCCGCGAAGCACTGAACCCGCGAAAGGTGAACCGCGAAGTAGCGAGGGTTCACCGTATGTATAAGACCAAGACCTACAAAAAAGTCTCTTGGAGCAATGAGCTAGGTTTTACAGGAAGTCGGCCATTTTGAATTTACTTAAAAGGGGCGGGTCACCACAATGGACTTTGTGTAGAAATTATTATTGGGGCCCGAGCAGCGACCGCGGCGAGGTCCCTATTGTTTATGTAGAAATTATTATTAGGGCCCGAGCAGCGACCGCTACGAGGTCCCCATTGTTTTTGTGGAAATTATTATTATTTTTATTATTATTATTATTAGGGCCCGAGCAGTGACCGCTGCGAGGTCCCTATTGTTTTTCTAGAAATTGTTATTAGGGCCCAAGCTGCGACGGCTGCGAGGTCCCTACTGTTTTTGTAGAAAATATTATTACTTTTATTATTATTATTATTATTATTATTATTAGGGCCTGAGCAGCGACCGCTGCGAAGTCCCTATTGTTTTTGTAGAAATTATTATTATTATTATTTTTCCGATTGTTCGATTGCATTTTTTTCCCCCGAAACATGCACAAAAATTCACCAAACTTGGCAGTCTCATCGGGCATGGCGAAAAATTTGATATTTTAACGTCTAATATGAACAGGAAGTGAGTTATGAATTTTTGAAAGTCCGACTTTTGCCCTTTTTTGCATGTTTACAGGGGTCATTCTTTTGCACCCTGATCCTAAAGGCTTCATCTGATTGCCTTAAAATTCTGTCTGTAGCATCTTAAGACCTGGGACAAACACTGGGACTAAAATTTTTTGTTTCCGAAATACTATATGACGGGGGCGGGGCTTCGAAGTTTTCACTTAAGATTTCCTTCGCCGCAATGGACAAAATGCTTAATAACTCTCTTGCACATGCTGCTAAAAATCCAAAACTTCACATGTACATAAAGAGTCGGTACCTGAAGACATCTATATGTTTATATTCAGTTATACACCTTGCGCCAATCAATATCATTTTTTACATTTTGACGTACTGCACGGTGCCCTTTTAACGAATCCGATTGAAAATTGGCTAGAAAAGACTCAAGACATTGATCTTACTCTATCCCTATTTTTGTGACTTTCCTTCGAAGGGCGTGGCTATTACGGTGCCGCAGAGTCTGATTATTCTCCGTGGCAACAAAAGTTCCTGCAAAATGATTCAGATGATCCATCTTCTCGAAATTTTTCACATTTGAGGATATTCAGGCCCTGAAGACGGCTGCCAACTTATTTTTTATCGCAGTGGTAGCGCCACCAACTGGTTAAAACAAATACAAATTATTTTCGTTGATGTTTTTCTCCGGGCAGGTTAACAAAATCTACCTTATATTTGCTCGGATGAGTGTTTAGGCCTTGAGGATGTCACAATACGAAAGTCTTTCGCCTTCTTCAGAGTGTCACATGATGGTGTCTTGTGGCCCGTCTTTATCAGCTGATGTTCCATGAGGGCGTGACTTACCTGTCACAAGAATGAAGGCAAGTCACGCCCCCCGCTGTCCGTTAACTCCGCCAAGATGCTGCTCCAGGTGGTAGAGAGGATGAAGGCTCCCTTGTCTCTGTTCATGGTTTTTATGCCTCGCTTGCAGATCTCAATGGCCTCTCTGATCCAGCGCTGTTGTTTGTTCTCTTCGGTGCCGATGACCCTGCCCTTCTCCCGGTCCATGATGTGGTTTTCCCTTTTGCAGTGGTCAGTGATTGCTGATTTGTAATGTTCATGTTGTGCTTGTTCTTTTACTGCTCTGATTTTTCATTTTTTTGACAGGTAAGTCACACCCTCATGGAACATCAGCTGATAAAGACGGGTCTCAAGACACCATCATGCGACACTCTGAAGAAGGCGAAAGACTCGCCGAAACATGTCAGGTAAAAAATTTTACCGAAAACATAATTGTCTGCTTTTAATGAATCTGTCAAATATCAATAATAAGAAGACAAAATGAACCTAATACAAATAAATGAATGCTTAATAACTCCCCTGCACATGCTCCTAAAAATCCAAACATTCACCTGTAAATAAAATGTCCCGACCTGAAGACATCTTAATGTTATTATTTTGTTATACACACAGCGCCGCCAAGTGGAATCAAAAATTTGTTTTTATTTTAATTTTCACGTACTGCACGGTGCCCTTTTGACGAATCCGACTGAAAATTAGTCAGAAAAGACTCAAGACAATGATCTTACTCTCTGCCGAGTTTTGTGACGTTTTGGCAAAAGGCGTGGCAATTACGGTGCTGAAAAGTCCGATTGTACTTTGTGGCAACAAAAGCTCCGGCAACATGACTCAGATGATCCTATCTTCTCGAAGTTGTACACATTTGAGGATACTTCAGCCCTGAAGACATCTACCAACTTATTTTTCATCGTAGTAGTAGCGCCACCAACTGGTAAAAGCTAATACAAGTTATTTTCTTGGATGTTTTTGTCCGTGCAACTCAACA